>NC_137245.1:3000000-3284412 GCF_051294905.1 Botryllus schlosseri
TATTATCATGCAGCATCAGAGTGAAATCCTTCCACACGTCACTCTTTTTCTGCGTCTTTGTGGGTAACCCACTTGACGTCGACGGTGCTTCAGCCATTATATTAAACGACGAAGGAAGACCAGTCAGTTCGAACTAACTACCACTAATACCACTGAAATCGACGATCACGTCACAGGTTTCAGTAAATTAAGTTCCGCATCGCCATGAAACAGTTGATGGAACTGCACTGCACTAAACATACATGATGCATCACTGACGCACCGATCGACGCTTTTTGGAGTTGACTAAATGACTAGTGACTTCCAATTTTGGAGCTGATACATGATATCTGGAATTTGGAGTCTGAGACAGACCAGCAGCAGAAACTTGATTGCGGAGCTGATTTTTCTTATCACATCAAAGTCATTTATCAATCAAACCAAACATTACATGACGAAAATTCAGAAGAGTTCTGGATGACTGACTACGTCAATCAATATTGAAGGAAGCGTAGTTGATGCGAGCAGAGCAAAGCAGACGGTTGTAGTTATTTAGTGTGGCTGTTCAGAAATTCGGAATATTTTGTTTTTACAGGGTAAGATCAGCTTACATTAGTGATTTATGTATTGTTGAAATGTTTAAAGCGGGCTTAGATGCTGGTATGCCTCTGTGAGCGGATCTTACTAGCGAGAATTCGTTGCAATGTCATTAAATCATTGTAACGGTTGCCGGTGAACCCGGCCCTACCAACTCGGCCCTCGGAGAACCCGGCCCTCGGTGAATTCCTCGGGAAATTTTGAAGTTAAGTGTATTCACAAGTAATTATATGAATTAATAAAGGAATAATGTTTATCAACCAGAGGTGGTCAGTAACGAAGTACTTCTACTTTATCGAAGTACTCAAGTAGTTTTCCTCTACTTCTAGTACTCACTCAAGTAGATCTGATTTTAGCTACTTTTACTTCTACTTCGTAATATCTTGTGATCTACTTACTTACTTTTCGCTATTTTCAGTTTGTCAAGTTTTTCCGAAAATAAAGCTCCACTGTATACAATTTTACGATCCACCATATTTTTTATTAACGTATACTAATCGTGCTAAGTGTTGAAATCGTATCCGATAAAACTTCTCCGTATTCCTCTTCGCCTAAATTATAGTGGCCTTATAATATGGGATAAGACGCCACGTCATGATATTTTCTAAAACGGGGTGTTCGAGTAAAAAAAGGGTTAGTATCGCATAGTCATATCAATACTATAATTTGCGTCCCATGATGTGGACGAATGCTTATTCTGTTGAAAATTGATACCTCCTGGGATACATCAAAACGAATCGAGCTCTCTGCACCACACGCGAAGGGGCATCCCTAAAAGACGGAGAAGCGGAGGCAGCGGAGACAGCGGAGGCAGCGGAGACGGCGGAGAGAGCCAAAAATGACGATTCCTAAAAGACGGAGACAGCGGACCTAGCGGAGAGCGGAGCTTTCGGTCATTAACCTTTATAGACACGCGCGACATAGCGGACGGATACTGAAAGCGGAGTCCGGGACCCCGCGAAATGGACATAGCGGACAGTTATATAATATAGAAAGCGGAGATCGGGGCGTATCGGAAGATGTTTCGAAGCAGTGGAGAATAACGGAGAAGTCAGCCATGCGAGTTCAAGGCCAATTTGGCGACTGATTGCCCGTCGATGAGATGACATAGCGGGCGGTTATATAGTACAAAGAAAGCGGAGTTCGGGGCGTATCGGAAGATGTTTCGAAGCAGTGGAGAATAACGGAGAAGTCAGCCATGCTATTTCAAGGCCAATTTGGCGACTGATTGCCCGTCGATGAGATGACATAGCGGACGGATACTGAAAGCGGAGTTCGGGGCCCCGCGAAATAGACATAGCGGACGGTTATATAATATAGAAAGCGGAGATCAGGGCGTATCGGAAGATGTTTCGAAGCAGTGGAGAATAACGGAGTAGTCAGCCATGCGAGTTCAAGGCGACTGATTGCCCTTCGATGAGATGACATAGCGGACGGATACTGAAAGCGGAGTTCGGGGCCCCGCGAAATAGACATAGCGGAAGGTTATATAATATAGAAAGCGGAGATCAGGGCGTATCGGAAGATGTTTCGAAGCAGTGGAGAATAACGGAGAAGTCAGCCATGCAAGTTCAAGGCCAATTGGGCGACTGATTGCCCATCGATGAGATGACATAGCGGGCGGTTATATAATACAAGGAAAGCGGAGTTCGGGGCGTATCGGAAGATGTTTCGAAGCAGTGGAGAATAACGGAGAAGTCAGCCATGCAAGTTCAAGGCCAATTGGGCGACTGATTGCCCATCGATGAGATGACATAGCGGGTGGTTATATAATACAAGGAAAGCGGAGTTCGGGGCGTATCGAAAGATGTTTCGAAGCAGTGGAGAATAACGGTGAAGTCAGCCATGCGAGTTCAAGGCCAATTGGCGACTGATTGCCCTTCGATGAGATGACATAGCGGACGGATACTGAAAGCGGAGTTCGGGGCGCCGCGAAATAGACATAGCGGACGGTTATATAATACAGAAAGCGGAGATCAGGGCGTATCGGAAGATGTTTCGAAGCAGTGGAGAATAACGGAGAAGTCAGCCATGCAAGTTCAAGGCCAATTGGGCGACTGATTGCCCGTCGATGAGATGACATAGCGGGCGGTTATATAGTACAAAGAAAGCGGAGTTCGGGGCGTATCGGAAGATGTTTCGAAGCAGTGGAGAATAACGGAGAAGTCAGCCATGCTATTTCAAGGCCAATTTGGCGACTGATTGCCCGTCGATGAGATGACATAGCGGACGGATACTGAAATCGGAGTTCGGGGCCCCGCGAAATAGACATAGCGGACATAGCGGGGATCAGGGCGTATCGGAAGATGTTTCGAAGCAGTGGAGAATAACGGAGAAGTCAGCCATGCGAGTTCAAGGCGACTGATTGCCCTTCGATGAGATGACATAGCGGACGGATACTGAAAGCGGAGTTCGGGGCCCCGCGAAATAGACATAGCGGAAGGTTATATAATATAGAAAGCGGAGATCAGGGCGTATCGGAAGATGTTTCGAAGCAGTGGAGAATAACGGAGAAGTCAGCCATGCAAGTTCAAGGCCAATTGGGCGACTGATTGCCCATCGATGAGATGACATAGCGGGCGGTTATATAGTACAAAGAAAGCGGAGTTCGGGGCGTATCGAAAGATGTTTCGAAGCAGTGGAGAATAACGGAGAAGTCAGCCATGCGAGTTCAAGGCCAATTGGCGACTGATTGCCCTTCGATGAGATGACATAGCGGACGGATACTGAAAGCGGAGTTCGGGGCGCCGCGAAATAGACATAGCGGAAGGTTATATAATATAGAAAGCGGAGATCAGGGCGTATCGGAAGATGTTTCGAAGCAGTGGAGAATAACGGAGAAGTCAGCCATGCAAGTTCAAGGCCAATTGGGCGACTGATTGCCCATCGATGAGATGACATAGCGGGCGGTTATATAGTACAAAGAAAGCGGAGTTCGGGGCGTATCGAAAGATGTTTCGAAGCAGTGGAGAATAACGGAGAAGTCAGCCATGCGAGTTCAAGGCCAATTGCCGACTGATTGCCCTTCGATGAGATGACATAGCGGACGGATACTGAAAGCGGAGTTCGGGGCGCCGCGAAATAGACATAGCGGACGGTTATATAATACAGAAAGCGGAGATCAGGGTGTATCGGAAGATGTTTCGAAGCAGTGGAGAATAACGGAGACGTCAGCCATGCTATTTCAAGGCCAATTTGGCGACTGATTGCCCGTCGATGAGATGACATAGCGGACGGATACTGAAAGCGGAGTTCGGGGCCCCGCGAAATAGACATAGCGGAAGGTTATATAATATAGAAAGCGGAGATCAGGGCGTATCGGAAGATGTTTCGAAGCAGTGGAGAATAACGGAGAAGTCAGCCATGCAAGTTCAAGGCCAATTGGGCGACTGATTGCCCATCGATGAGATGACATAGCGGGCGGTTATATAATACAAGGAAAGCGGAGTTCGGGGCGTATCGAAAGATGTTTCGAAGCAGTGGAGAATAACGGAGAAGTCAGCCATGCGAGTTCAAGGCCAATTGGCGACTGATTGCCCTTCGATGAGATGACATAGCGGACGGATACTGAAAGCGGAGTTCGGGGCGCCGCGTAATAGACATAGCGGACGGTTATATAATACAGAAAGCGGAGATCAGGGCGTATCGGAAGATGTTTCGAAGCAGTGGAGAATAACGGAGAAGTCAGCCATTCAAGTTCAAGGCCAATTGGGCGACTGATTGCCCGTCGATGAGATGACATAGCGGGCGGTTATATAGTACAAAGAAAGCGGAGTTCGGGGCGTATCGGAAGATGTTTCGAAGCAGTGGAGAATAACGGAGAAGTCAGCCATGCTATTTCAAGGCCAATTTGGCGACTGATTGCCCGTCGATGAGATGACATAGCGGACGGATACTGAAATCGGAGTTCGGGGCCCCGCGAAATAGACATAGCGGACGGTTATATAATATAGAAAGCGGGGATCAGGGCGTATCGGAAGATGTTTCGAAGCAGTGGAGAATAACGGAGAAGTCAGCCATGCGAGTTCAAGGCGACTGATTGCCCTTCGATGAGATGACATAGCGGACGGATACTGAAAGCGGAGTTCGGGGCCCCGCGAAATAGACATAGCGGAAGGTTATATAATATAGAAAGCAGAGATCAGGGCGTATCGTAAGATGTTTCGAAGCAGTGGAGAATAACGGAGAAGTCAGCCATGCAAGTTCAAGGCCAATTGGGCGACTGATTGCCCATCGATGAGATGACATAGCGGGCGGTTATATAGTACAAAGAAAGCGGAGTTCGGGGCGTATCGAAAGATGTTCCGAAGCAGTGGAGAATAACGGAGAAGTCAGCCATGCGAGTTCAAGGCCAATTGGCGACTGATTGCCCTTCGATGAGATGACATAGCGGACGGATACTGAAAGCGGAGTTCGGGGCGCCGCGAAATAGACATAGCGGAAGGTTATATAATACAGAAAGCGGAGATCAGGGTGTATCGGAAGATGTTTCGAAGCAGTGGAGAATAACGGAGAAGTCAGCCATGCGAGTTCAAGGCCAATTGGCGACTGATTGCCCTTCGATGAGATGACATAGCGGACGGATACTGAAAGCGGAGTTCGGGGCGCCGCGAAATAGACATAGCGGACGGTTATATAATACAGAAAGCGGAGATCAGGGCGTATCGGAAGATGTTTCGAAGCAGTGGAGAATAACGGAGAAGTCAGCCATGCAAGTTCAAGGCCAATTGGGCGACTGATTGCCCGTCGATGAGATGACATAGCGGGCGGTTATATAGTACAAAGAAAGCGGAGTTCGGGGCGTATCGGAAGATGTTTCGAAGCAGTGGAGAATAACGGAGAAGTCAGCCATGCTATTTCAAGGCCAATTTGGCGACTGATTGCCCGTCGATGAGATGACATAGCGGACGGATACTGAAATCGGAGTTCGGGGCCCCGCGAAATAGACATAGCGGACATAGCGGGGATCAGGGCGTATCGGAAGATGTTTCGAAGCAGTGGAGAATAACGGAGAAGTCAGCCATGCGAGTTCAAGGCGACTGATTGCCCTTCGATGAGATGACATAGCGGACGGATACTGAAAGCGGAGTTCGGGGCCCCGCGAAATAGACATAGCGGAAGGTTATATAATATAGAAAGCGGAGATCAGGGCGTATCGGAAGATGTTTCGAAGCAGTGGAGAATAACGGAGAAGTCAGCCATGCAAGTTCAAGGCCAATTGGGCGACTGATTGCCCATCGATGAGATGACATAGCGGGCGGTTATATAGTACAAAGAAAGCGGAGTTCGGGGCGTATCGAAAGATGTTTCGAAGCAGTGGAGAATAACGGAGAAGTCAGCCATGCGAGTTCAAGGCCAATTGGCGACTGATTGCCCTTCGATGAGATGACATAGCGGACGGATACTGAAAGCGGAGTTCGGGGCGCCGCGAAATAGACATAGCGGAAGGTTATATAATATAGAAAGCGGGGATCAGGGCGTATCGGAAGATGTTTCGAAGCAGTGGAGAATAACGGAGAAGTCAGCCATGCAAGTTCAAGGCCAATTGGGCGACTGATTGCCCATCGATGAGATGACATAGCGGGCGGTTATATAGTACAAAGAAAGCGGAGTTCGGGGCGTATCGAAAGATGTTTCGAAGCAGTGGAGAATAACGGAGAAGTCAGCCATGCGAGTTCAAGGCCAATTGCCGACTGATTGCCCTTCGATGAGATGACATAGCGGACGGATACTGAAAGCGGAGTTCGGGGCCCCGCGAAATAGACATAGCGGACGGTTATATAATACAGAAAGCGGAGATCAGGGTGTATCGGAAGATGTTTCGAAGCAGTGGAGAATAACGGAGACGTCAGCCATGCTATTTCAAGGCCAATTTGGCGACTGATTGCCCGTCGATGAGATGACATAGCGGACGGATACTGAAAGCGGAGTTCGGGGCCCCGCGAAATAGACATAGCGGAAGGTTATATAATATAGAAAGCGGAGATCAGGGCGTATCGGAAGATGTTTCGAAGCAGTGGAGAATAACGGAGAAGTCAGCCATGCAAGTTCAAGGCCAATTGGGCGACTGATTGCCCATCGATGAGATGACATAGCGGGCGGTTATATAATACAAGGAAAGCGGAGTTCGGGGCGTATCGAAAGATGTTTCGAAGCAGTGGAGAATAACGGAGAAGTCAGCCATGCGAGTTCAAGGCCAATTGGCGACTGATTGCCCTTCGATGAGATGACATAGCGGACGGATACTGAAAGCGGAGTTCGGGGCGCCGCGTAATAGACATAGCGGACGGTTATATAATACAGAAAGCGGAGATCAGGGCGTATCGGAAGATGTTTCGAAGCAGTGGAGAATAACGGAGAAGTCAGCCATTCAAGTTCAAGGCCAATTGGGCGACTGATTGCCCGTCGATGAGATGACATAGCGGGCGGTTATATAGTACAAAGAAAGCGGAGTTCGGGGCGTATCGGAAGATGTTTCGAAGCAGTGGAGAATAACGGAGAAGTCAGCCATGCTATTTCAAGGCCAATTTGGCGACTGATTGCCCGTCGATGAGATGACATAGCGGACGGATACTGAAATCGGAGTTCGGGGCCCCGCGAAATAGACATAGCGGACGGTTATATAATATAGAAAGCGGGGATCAGGGCGTATCGGAAGATGTTTCGAAGCAGTGGAGAATAACGGAGAAGTCAGCCATGCGAGTTCAAGGCGACTGATTGCCCTTCGATGAGATGACATAGCGGACGGATACTGAAAGCGGAGTTCGGGGCCCCGCGAAATAGACATAGCGGAAGGTTATATAATATAGAAAGCAGAGATCAGGGCGTATCGGAAGATGTTTCGAAGCAGTGGAGAATAACGGAGAAGTCAGCCATGCAAGTTCAAGGCCAATTGGGCGACTGATTGCCCATCGATGAGATGACATAGCGGGCGGTTATATAGTACAAAGAAAGCGGAGTTCGGGGCGTATCGAAAGATGTTCCGAAGCAGTGGAGAATAACGGAGAAGTCAGCCATGCGAGTTCAAGGCCAATTGGCGACTGATTGCCCTTCGATGAGATGACATAGCGGACGGATACTGAAAGCGGAGTTCGGGGCGCCGCGAAATAGACATAGCGGAAGGTTATATAATACAGAAAGCGGAGATCAGGGTGTATCGGAAGATGTTTCGAAGCAGTGGAGAATAACGGAGAAGTCAGCCATGCGAGTTCAAGGCCAATTGGCGACTGATTGCCCTTCGATGAGATGACATAGCGGACGGATACTGAAAGCGGAGTTCGGGGCGCCGCGAAATAGACATAGCGGACGGTTATATAATAAAGAAAGCGGAGATCAGGGCGTATCGGAAGATGTTTCGAAGCAGTGGAGAATAACGGAGAAGTCAGCCATGCAAGTTCAAGGCCAATTGGGCGACTGATTGCCCGTCAATGAGATGACATAGCGGGCGGTTATATAGTACAAAGAAAGCGGAGTTCGGGGCGTATCGGAAGATGTTTCGAAGCAGTGGAGAATAACGGAGAAGTCAGCCATGCTATTTCAAGGCCAATTTGGCGACTGATTGCCCGTCGATGAGATGACATAGCGGACGGATACTGAAATCGGAGTTCGGGGCCCCGCGAAATAGACATAGCGGACGGTTATATAATATAGAAAGCGGGGATCAGGGCGTATCGGAAGATGTTTCGAAGCAGTGGAGAATAACGGAGAAGTCAGCCATGCGAGTTCAAGGCGACTGATTGCCCTTCGATGAGATGACATAGCGGACGGATACTGAAAGCGGAGTTCGGGGCCCCGCGAAATAGACATAGCGGAAGGTTATATAATATAGAAAGCAGAGATCAGGGCGTATCGGAAGATGTTTCGAAGCAGTGGAGAATAACGGAGAAGTCAGCCATGCAAGTTCAAGGCCAATTGGGCGACTGATTGCCCATCGATGAGATGACATAGCGGGCGGTTATATAGTACAAAGAAAGCGGAGTTCGGGGCGTATCGAAAGATGTTCCGAAGCAGTCGAGAATAACGGAGAAGTCAGCCATGCGAGTTCAAGGCCAATTGGCGACTGATTGCCCTTCGATGAGATGACATAACGGACGGATACTGAAAGCGGAGTTCGGGGCGCCGCGAAATAGACATAGCGGAAGGTTATATAATACAGAAAGCGGAGATCAGGGTGTATCGGAAGATGTTTCGAAGCAGTGGAGAATAACGGAGAAGTCAGCCATGCGAGTTCAAGGCCAATTGGCGACTGATTGCCCTTCGATGAGATGACATAGCGGACGGATACTGAAAGCGGAGTTCGGGGCGCCGCGAAATAGACATAGCGGACGGTTATATAATACAGAAAGCGGAGATCAGGGTGTATCGGAAGATGTTTCGAAGCAGTGGAGAATAACGGAGACGTCAGCCATGCAGTTCAAGGCCAATTGGGCGACTGATTGCCCATCGATGATATCACATAGCAGACGGTTATATCGTTATAATATACTGAAAGCGGAGTTTAGGGCGTAACGAAATATATTTCGAAACAGCAGAGAATAACGGAGAAGTCAGCCATGCGAGTTTCGGGCCAATTTGGTGACTGATTGCCCATCGATGAGATGACATAGCGGACGGTTATAATATACTGAAAACGGAGTTCGGGGCGCAGCGAAATATATTTCGAAACAGCAGAGAATAACGGAGAAGTCAGCCATGCGAGTTTCAGGCCAATTGGGCGACTGATTGCCCATCGATGAGATGACATAGCGGGCGGTTATATAATAAAGCGGAGTTCGGGGCGTATCGGAAGATGTTTCGAAGCAGTGGAGAATAACGGAAAAGTCAACCAATGCAAGTTCAAGGCCAATTGGGCGACTGATTGGCCATCGATGAGATGACATAGCGGGCGGTTATATAATAAAGCGGAGTTCGGGGCGTATCGGAAGATGTTTCGAAGCAGTGGAGAATAACGGAGAAGTCAGCCATGCTATTTCAAGGCCAGTTTGGCGACTGATTGCCCGTCGATGAGATGACATAGCGGACGGATACTGAAAGCGGAGTTCGGGGCCCCGCGAAATAGACATAGCGGACGGTTATATAATATAGAAAGCGGAGATCAGGGCGTATCGGAAGATGTTTCGAAGCAGTGGAGAATAACGGAGAAGTCAGCCATGCGAGTTCAAGGCGACTGATTGCCCTTCGATGAGATGACATAGCGGACGGATACTGAAAGCGGAGTTCGGGGCCCCGCGAAATAGACATAGCGGAAGGTTATATAATATAGAAAGCGGAGATCAGGGCGTATCGGAAGATGTTTCGAAGCAGTGGAGAATAACGGAGAAGTCAGCCATGCAAGTTCAAGGCCAATTGGGCGACTGATTGCCCATCGATGAGATGACATAGCGGGCGGTTATATAATACAAGGAAAGCGGAGTTCGGGGCGTATCGGAAGATGTTTCGAAGCAGTGGAGAATAACGGAGAAGTCAGCCATGCAAGTTCAAGGCCAATTGGGCGACTGATTGCCCATCGATGAGATGACATAGCGGGTGGTTATATAATACAAGGAAAGCGGAGTTCGGGGCGTATCGAAAGATGTTTCGAAGCAGTGGAGAATAACGGAGAAGTCAGCCATGCGAGTTCAAGGCCAATTGGCGACTGATTGCCCTTCGATGAGATGACATAGCGGACGGATACTGAAAGCGGAGTTCGGGGCGCCGCGAAATAGACATAGCGGACGGTTATATAATACAGAAAGCGGAGATCAGGGCGTATCGGAAGATGTTTCGAAGCAGTGGAGAATAACGGAGAAGTCAGCCATGCAAGTTCAAGGCCAATTGGGCGACTGATTGCCCGTCGATGAGATGACATAGCGGGCGGTTATATAGTACAAAGAAAGCGGAGTTCGGGGCGTATCGGAAGATGTTTCGAAGCAGTGGAGAATAACGGAGAAGTCAGCCATGCTATTTCAAGGCCAATTTGGCGACTGATTGCCCGTCGATGAGATGACATAGCGGACGGATACTGAAATCGGAGTTCGGGGCCCCGCGAAATAGACATAGCGGACATAGCGGGGATCAGGGCGTATCGGAAGATGTTTCGAAGCAGTGGAGAATAACGGAGAAGTCAGCCATGCGAGTTCAAGGCGACTGATTGCCCTTCGATGAGATGACATAGCGGACGGATACTGAAAGCGGAGTTCGGGGCCCCGCGAAATAGACATAGCGGAAGGTTATATAATATAGAAAGCGGAGATCAGGGCGTATCGGAAGATGTTTCGAAGCAGTGGAGAATAACGGAGAAGTCAGCCATGCAAGTTCAAGGCCAATTGGGCGACTGATTGCCCATCGATGAGATGACATAGCGGGCGGTTATATAGTACAAAGAAAGCGGAGTTCGGGGCGTATCGAAAGATGTTTCGAAGCAGTGGAGAATAACGGAGAAGTCAGCCATGCGAGTTCAAGGCCAATTGGCGACTGATTGCCCTTCGATGAGATGACATAGCGGACGGATACTGAAAGCGGAGTTCGGGGCGCCGCGAAATAGACATAGCGGAAGGTTATATAATATAGAAAGCGGAGATCAGGGCGTATCGGAAGATGTTTCGAAGCAGTGGAGAATAACGGAGAAGTCAGCCATGCGAGTTCAAGGCCAATTGGCGACTGATTGCCCTTCGATGAGATGACATAGCGGACGGATACTGAAAGCGGAGTTCGGGGCGCCGCGAAATAGACATAGCGGAAGGTTATATAATATAGAAAGCGGGGATCAGGGCGTATCGGAAGATGTTTCGAAGCAGTGGAGAATAACGGAGAAGTCAGCCATGCGAGTTCAAGGCGACTGATTGCCCTTCGATGAGATGACATAGCGGACGGATACTGAAAGCGGAGTTCGGGGCCCCATCGAAATAGACATAACGGAAGGTTATATAATATAGAAAGCAGAGATCAGGGCGTATCGGAAGATGTTTCGAAGCAGTGGAGAATAACGGAGAAGTCAGCCATGCAAGTTCAAGGCCAATTGGGCGACTGATTGCCCATCGATGAGATGACATAGCGGGCGGTTATATAGTACAAAGAAAGCGGAGTTCGGGGCGTATCGAAAGATGTTTCGAAGCAGTGGAGAATAACGGAGAAGTCAGCCATGCGAGTTCAAGGCCAATTGGCGACTGATTGCCCTTCGATGAGATGACATAGCGGACGGATACTGAAAGCGGAGTTCGGGGCGCCGCGAAATAGACATAGCGGAAGGTTATATAATACAGAAAGCGGAGATCAGGGTGTATCGGAAGATGTTTCGAAGCAGTGGAGAATAACGGAGAAGTCAGCCATGCGAGTTCAAGGCCAATTGGCGACTGATTGCCCTTCGATGAGATGACATAGCGGACGGATACTGAAAGCGGAGTTCGGGGCGCCGCGAAATAGACATAGCGGACGGTTATATAATACAGAAAGCGGAGATCAGGGTGTATCGGAAGATGTTTCGAAGCAGTGGAGAATAACGGAGACGTCAGCCATGCAGTTCAAGGCCAATTGGGCGACTGATTGCCCATCGATGATATCACATAGCAGACGGTTATATCGTTATAATATACTGAAAGCGGAGTTTGGGGCGTAACGAAATATATTTCGAAACAGCAGAGAATAACTGAGAAGTCAGCCATGCGAGTTTCGGGCCAATTTGGTGACTGATTGCCCATCGATGAGATGACATAGCGGACGGTTATAATATACTGAAAACGGAGTTCGGGGCGCAGCGAAATATATTTCGAAACAGCAGAGAATAACGGAGAAGTCAGCCATGCGAGTTTCAGGCCAATTGGGCGACTGATTGCCCATCGATGAGATGACATAGCGGGCGGTTATATAATAAAGCGGAGTTCGGGGCGTATCGGAAGATGTTTCGAAGCAGTGGAGAATAACGGAAAAGTCAACCAATGCAAGTTCAAGGCCAATTGGGCGACTGATTGCCCATCGATGAGATGACATAGCGGGCGGTTATATAATAAAGCGGAGTTCGGGGCGTATCGGAAGATGTTTCGAAGCAGTGGAGAATAACGGAGAAGTCAGCCATGCTATTTCAAGGCCAATTTGGCGACTGATTGCCCGTCGATGAGATGACATAGCGGACGGATACTGAAAGCGGAGTTCGGGGCCCCGCGAAATAGACATAACGGACGGTTATATAATATAGAAAGCGGAGATCAGGGCGTATCGGAAGATGTTTCGAAGCAGTGGAGAATAACGGAGAAGTCAGCCATGCAAGTTCAAGGCCAATTGGGCGACTGATTGCCCATCGATGAGATGACATAGCGGGCGGTTATATAATACAAGGAAAGCGGAGTTCGGGGCGTATCGGAAGATGTTTCGAAGCAGTGGAGAATAACGGAGAAGTCAGCCATGCAAGTTCAAGGCCAATTGGGCGACTGATTGCCCATCGATGAGATGACATAGCGGGTGGTTATATAATACAAGGAAAGCGGAGTTCGGGGCGTATCGAAAGATGTTTCGAAGCAGTGGAGAATAACGGAGAAGTCAGCCATGCGAGTTCAAGGCCAATTGGCGACTGATTGCCCTTCGATGAGATGACATAGCGGACGGATACTGAAAGCGGAGTTCGGGGCGCCGCGAAATAGACATAGCGGACGGTTATATAATACAGAAAGCGGAGATCAGGGCGTATCGGAAGATGTTTCGAAGCAGTGGAGAATAACGGAGAAGTCAGCCATGCAAGTTCAAGGCCAATTGGGCGACTGATTGCCCGTCGATGAGATGACATAGCGGGCGGTTATATAGTACAAAGAAAGCGGAGTTCGGGGCGTATCGGAAGATGTTTCGAAGCAGTGGAGAATAACGGAGAAGTCAGCCATGCTATTTCAAGGCCAATTTGGCGACTGATTGCCCGTCGATGAGATGACATAGCGGACGGATACTGAAATCGGAGTTCGGGGCCCCGCGAAATAGACATAGCGGACATAGCGGGGATCAGGGCGTATCGGAAGATGTTTCGAAGCAGTGGAGAATAACGGAGAAGTCAGCCATGCGAGTTCAAGGCGACTGATTGCCCTTCGATGAGATGACATAGCGGACGGATACTGAAAGCGGAGTTCGGGGCCCCGCGAAATAGACATAGCGGAAGATAATATAATATAGAAAGCGGAGATCAGGGCGTATCGGAAGATGTTTCGAAGCAGTGGAGAATAACGGAGAAGTCAGCCATGCAAGTTCAAGGCCAATTGGGCGACTGATTGCCCATCGATGAGATGACATAGCGGGCGGTTATATAGTACAAAGAAAGCGGAGTTCGGGGCGTATCGAAAGATGTTTCGAAGCAGTGGAGAATAACGGAGAAGTCAGCCATGCGAGTTCAAGGCCAATTGGCGACTGATTGCCCTTCGATGAGATGACATAGCGGACGGATACTGAAAGCGGAGTTCGGGGCGCCGCGAAATAGACATAGCGGAAGGTTATATAATATAGAAAGCGGAGATCAGGGCGTATCGGAAGATGTTTCGAAGCAGTGGAGAATAACGGAGAAGGCAGCCATGCAAGTTCAAGGCCAATTGGGCGACTGATTGCCCATCGATGAGATGACATAGCGGGCGGTTATATAGTACAAAGAAAGCGGAGTTCGGGGCGTATCGAAAGATGTTTCGAAGCAGTGGAGAATAACGGAGAAGTCAGCCATGCGAGTTCAAGGCCAATTGCCGACTGATTGCCCTTCGATGAGATGACATAGCGGACGGATACTGAAAGCGGAGTTCGGGGCGCCGCGAAATAGACATAGCGGACGGTTATATAATACAGAAAGCGGAGATCAGGGTGTATCGGAAGATGTTTCGAAGCAGTGGAGAATAACGGAGACGTCAGCCATGCTATTTCAAGGCCAATTTGGCGACTGATTGCCCGTCGATGAGATGACATAGCGGACGGATACTGAAAGCGGAGTTCGGGGCCCCGCGAAATAGACATAGCGGAAGGTTATATAATATAGAAAGCGGAGATCAGGGCGTATCGGAAGATGTTTCGAAGCAGTGGAGAATAACGGAGAAGTCAGCCATGCAAGTTCAAGGCCAATTGGGCGACTGATTGCCCATCGATGAGATGACATAGCGGGCGGTTATATAATACAAGGAAAGCGGAGTTCGGGGTGTATCGGAAGATGTTTCGAAGCAGTGGAGAATAACGGAGAAGTCAGCCATGCAAGTTCAAGGCCAATTGGGCGACTGATTGCCCTTCGATGAGATGACATAGCGGACGGATACTGAAAGCGGAGTTCGGGGCGCCGCGAAATAGACATAGCGGAAGGTTATATAATACAGAAAGCGGAGATCAGGGCGTATCGGAAGATGTTTCGAAGCAGTGGAGAATAACGGAGAAGTCAGCCATACAAGTTCAAGGCCAATTGGGCGACTGATTGCCCGTCGATGAGATGACATAGCGGGCGGTTATATAGTACAAAGAAAGCGGAGTTCGGGGCGTATCGGAAGATGTTTCGAAGCAGTGGAGAATAACGGAGAAGTCAGCCATGCTATTTCAAGGCCAATTTGGCGACTGATTGCCCGTCGATGAGATGACATAGCGGACGGATACTGAAATCGGAGTTCGGGGCCCCGCGAAATAGACATAGCGGACGGTTATATAATATAGAAAGCGGGGATCAGGGCGTATCGGAAGATGTTTCGAAGCAGTGGAGAATAACGGAGAAGTCAGCCATGCGAGTTCAAGGCGACTGATTGCCCTTCGATGAGATGACATAGCGGACGGATACTGAAAGCGGAGTTCGGGGCCCCGCGAAATAGACATAGCGGAAGGTTATATAATATAGAAAGCAGAGATCAGGGCGTATCGGAAGATGTTTCGAAGCAGTGGAGAATAACGGAGAAGTCAGCCATGCAAGTTCAAGGCCAATTGGGCGACTGATTGCTCATCGATGAGATGACATAGCGGGCGGTTATATAGTACAAAGAAAGCGGAGTTCGGGGCGTATCGGAAGATGTTTCGAAGCAGTGGAGAATAACGGAGAAGTCAGCCATGCTATTTCAAGGCCAATTTGGCGACTGATTGCCCGTCGATGAGATGACATAGCGGACGGATACTGAAATCGGAGTTCGGGGCCCCGCGAAATAGACATAGCGGACATAGCGGGGATCAGGGCGTATCGGAAGATGTTTCGAAGCAGTGGAGAATAACGGAGAAGTCAGCCATGCGAGTTCAAGGCGACTGATTGCCCTTCGATGAGATGACATAGCGGACGGATACTGAAAGCGGAGTTCGGGGCCCCGCGAAATAGACATAGCGGAAGATAATATAATATAGAAAGCGGAGATCAGGGCGTATCGGAAGATGTTTCGAAGCAGTGGAGAATAACGGAGAAGTCAGCCATGCAAGTTCAAGGCCAATTGGGCGACTGATTGCCCATCGATGAGATGACATAGCGGGCGGTTATATAGTACAAAGAAAGCGGAGTTCGGGGCGTATCGAAAGATGTTTCGAAGCAGTGGAGAATAACGGAGAAGTCAGCCATGCGAGTTCAAGGCCAATTGGCGACTGATTGCCCTTCGATGAGATGACATAGCGGACGGATACTGAAAGCGGAGTTCGGGGCGCCGCGAAATAGACATAGCGGAAGGTTATATAATATAGAAAGCGGAGATCAGGGCGTATCGGAAGATGTTTCGAAGCAGTGGAGAATAACGGAGAAGTCAGCCATGCAAGTTCAAGGCCAATTGGGCGACTGATTGCCCATCGATGAGATGACATAGCGGGCGGTTATATAGTACAAAGAAAGCGGAGTTCGGGGCGTATCGAAAGATGTTTCGAAGCAGTGGAGAATAACGGAGAAGTCAGCCATGCGAGTTCAAGGCCAATTGCCGACTGATTGCCCTTCGATGAGATGACATAGCGGACGGATACTGAAAGCGGAGTTCGGGGCGCCGCGAAATAGACATAGCGGACGGTTATATAATACAGAAAGCGGAGATCAGGGTGTATCGGAAGATGTTTCGAAGCAGTGGAGAATAACGGAGACGTCAGCCATGCTATTTCAAGGCCAATTTGGCGACTGATTGCCCGTCGATGAGATGACATAGCGGACGGATACTGAAAGCGGAGTTCGGGGCCCCGCGAAATAGACATAGCGGAAGGTTATATAATATAGAAAGCGGAGATCAGGGCGTATCGGAAGATGTTTCGAAGCAGTGGAGAATAACGGAGAAGTCAGCCATGCAAGTTCAAGGCCAATTGGGCGACTGATTGCCCTTCGATGAGATGACATAGCGGACGGATACTGAAAGCGGAGTTCGGGGCGCCGCGAAATAGACATAGCGGACGGTTATATAATACAGAAAGCGGAGATCAGGGTGTATCGGAAGATGTTTCGAAGCAGTGGAGAATAACGGAGACGTCAGCCATGCTATTTCAAGGCCAATTTGGCGACTGATTGCCCGTCGATGAGATGACATAGCGGACGGATACTGAAAGCGGAGTTCGGGGCCCCGCGAAATAGACATAGCGGAAGGTTATATAATATAGAAAGCGGAGATCAGGGCGTATCGGAAGATGTTTCGAAGCAGTGGAGAATAACGGAGAAGTCAGCCATGCAAGTTCAAGGCCAATTGGGCGACTGATTGCCCTTCGATGAGATGACATAGCGGACGGATACTGAAAGCGGAGTTCGGGGCGCCGCGAAATAGACATAGCGGAAGGTTATATAATACAGAAAGCGGAGATCAGGGCGTATCGGAAGATGTTTCGAAGCAGTGGAGAATAACGGAGAAGTCAGCCATACAAGTTCAAGGCCAATTGGGCGACTGATTGCCCGTCGATGAGATGACATAGCGGGCGGTTATATAGTACAAAGAAAGCGGAGTTCGGGGCGTATCGGAAGATGTTTCGAAGCAGTGGAGAATAACGGAGAAGTCAGCCATGCTATTTCAAGGCCAATTTGGCGACTGATTGCCCGTCGATGAGATGACATAGCGGACGGATACTGAAATCGGAGTTCGGGGCCCCGCGAAATAGACATAGCGGACGGTTATATAATATAGAAAGCGGGGATCAGGGCGTATCGGAAGATGTTTCGAAGCAGTGGAGAATAACGGAGAAGTCAGCCATGCGAGTTCAAGGCGACTGATTGCCCTTCGATGAGATGACATAGCGGACGGATACTGAAAGCGGAGTTCGGGGCCCCGCGAAATAGACATAGCGGAAGGTTATATAATATAGAAAGCAGAGATCAGGGCGTATCGGAAGATGTTTCGAAGCAGTGGAGAATAACGGAGAAGTCAGCCATGCAAGTTCAAGGCCAATTGGGCGACTGATTGCTCATCGATGAGATGACATAGCGGGCGGTTATATAGTACAAAGAAAGCGGAGTTCGGGGCGTATCGAAAGATGTTTCGAAGCAGTGGAGAATAACGGAGAAGTCAGCCATGCGAGTTCAAGGCCAATTGGCGACTGATTGCCCTTCGATGAGATGACATAGCGGACGGATACTGAAAGCGGAGTTCGGGGCGCCGCGAAATAGACATAGCGGAAGGTTATATAATACAGAAAGCGGAGATCAGGGTGTATCGGAAGATGTTTCGAAGCAGTGGAGAATAACGGAGAAGTCAGCCATGCGAGTTCAAGGCCAATTGGCGACTGATTGCCCTTCGATGAGATGACATAGCGGACGGATACTGAAAGCGGAGTTCGGGGCGCCGCGAAATAGACATAGCGGACGGTTATATAATACAGAAAGCGGAGATCAGGGTGTATCGGAAGATGTTTCGAAGCAGTGGAGAATAACGGAGAAGTCAGCCATGCGAGTTCAAGGCCAATTGGCGACTGATTGCCCTTCGATGAGATGACATAGCGGACGGATACTGAAAGCGGAGTTCGGGGCGCCGCGAAATAGACATAGCGGACGGTTATATAATACAGAAAGCGGAGATCAGGGTGTATCGGAAGATGTTTCGAAGCAGTGGAGAATAACGGAGACGTCAGCCATGCAGTTCAAGGCCAATTGGGCGACTGATTGCCCATCGATGATATCACATAGCAGACGGTTATATCGTTATAATATACTGAAAGCGGAGTTTGGGGCGTAACGAAATATATTTCGAAACAGCAGAGAATAACGGAGAAGTCAGCCATGCGAGTTTCGGGCCAATTTGGTGACTGATTGCCCATCGATGAGATGACATAGCGGACGGTTATAATATACTGAAAACGGAGTTCGGGGCGCAGCGAAATATATTTCGAAACAGCAGAGAATAACGGAGAAGTCAGCCATGCGAGTTTCAGGCCAATTGGGCGACTGATTGCCCATCGATGAGATGACATAGCGGGCGGTTATATAATAAAGCGGAGTTCGGGGCGTATCGGAAGATGTTTCGAAGCAGTGGAGAATAACGGAAAAGTCAACCAATGCAAGTTCAAGGCCAATTGGGCGACTGATTGCCCATCGATGAGATGACATAGCGGGCGGTTATATAATAAAGCGGAGTTCGGGGCGTATCGGAAGATGTTTCGAAGCAGTGGAGAATAACGGAAAAGTCAACCATGCAAGTTCAAGGCCAATTGGGCGACTGATTGCCCATCGATGAGATGACATAGCGGACGGTTATATCGTTATAATATGCTGAAAGCGGAGTTTGGGCGTAGCGAAATATATTTCGAAACAGCAGAGAATAACGGAGAAGTCTGCCATGCGAGTTTCAGGCCAATTCGGTGATTGCTTGCCCATCGATGAGATGACATAGCGGACGCGTTTCGTATGACAATTTAACTGTTGATAGTTGTGGAATATTATACTGAACTACTTTCTACTTTGCAAAAACCGAATTGCAAATGTAATTATTTCATCCAGAATACTGTTCAGGTAGATGTTGAAGTAATTGCGAAACATTACCACTTCAGTAAGTACCGGAAATAGTCCAAATCTACTTGATTACCTCGAAAAAGTAGAAATATTCAACATATATAATATCTGAACAACGTGATGTGATAAAGCAAAAATAACGTCAGATTCGTATTCAGCGCCCCCAAATTAGGCATAATTGACCCGAAGAAGTCCTGGCGCAAAAATCCTGTAGATCAGCGTTATTGGTGCTGCGGCGTGCGACGCCATCAAACCAGGAAATTGGCCGTGAGCCCGTGAGCACATTCTAGTTTGAGACCTCTGCACTAGTGACTATAGTGCGAACTCCGTAACTACTTGCTATGAACCCAATATCGGGGCATTTTGCCTGGCCTTAACAATCCACCTTTGCTCGACTCGATCTTCTTCTTATTTGCTAACACATGTCACTTCATTAACGAAATCTCTTTTACAAATTATATACAGATGTTACCAAAATGAAACAATGAATGAAACGAAGAAAATATATACACTATACAGTCATGATAAAAGGTTAAATAAAAGTTCACGGCTGAATTTTAGCAGCTAAGCAGTTTTTGCGGTAGCAAATGAAGTATGTCATCTCATCAGCCTTTTCATCGACTAGGCAGGACTTGTGGAACCATCTTCGACATTTCACACACATTATCTGCTGATCTTGGTCTTTACTACCTTTACATAAGCTGCTGTCGCAGTTATCCCATTTCGATTTATTCATGACACCAATGGCAGATGAGGAATCGGCTAGCTCTGCATATGTAATATCACTTTCTGATATCGCATTCCAATCATCCAAAATACAACGGGATTCTGATTGCGTTTCGTCAGTCGGTCGACGGCCGGTTGGCAGTTGGTTCTCAGTTGACCGTTCTCGAATCCCTGCCAAGTAATCTACCCAGACTCGGCACTTTCCCGACGGAAAATCACGCGCTAAAGGCAAATTATTTGTCACGCAATAAGCATTTGCTATCACATGTATGCCGCAGTCAAATGTGTTCTCCTGTTGTTTAACGTCCCTGCACAGAAAAAACTGCCACTCGTCAATTGTGCATCTCACATTCGCAACCCTGAAGCAAGCACTGACAATTTTGAATGAGTTGCGAAAAATACCTTCATATCTCGTCCGATTAGGAGATATAAAAGAGTCCATCACCAGTATAGTTTTGGTACTCAAGTTAACTACTGTCAGTATCCAGTGATTTGGAACATGCACTAGAAAAATGAAGAAGTCTTTGTTCGCTGCTTGGTGCTTACGCGCAAATCGGCATAGCGACGGCACGTTGTGATCTTGTCCAGTCCACTGATACCTGTACGAGGTGAAAAACAAAACCAAAGGTTTTTCGGACAAAATGCTTCTATCGCTCGCTCTATTGTTTCATCATCTAGCCATTGCTCAGGTTTCAAGCATTGGCGTATCACATGCTGCGGATCTTTATTTTCCTTTGACGACGAAAGCCAAGGGTAATCATTGAGGGCGGGCAGCTTCACAGAGTCGGTCGTCAAGTCCAATGGCGCTGTTTCTTCATTGATTTCAGACATCTGCTCGTCGGATATCATTGATAGATCAGAATGCAATAGCGGTTGTTTGGGTTGCTGTTTTCTTGGTGTTGAATGGTGAGCTGGTGTACTATTTACGGTATAGTCAAAATCTACCCGGCGAGGCCTTTTCCGACCGGACTTCCTGGTCCTACCCTTGCGATTTTTCAGGAGCTGACTCAAATTGCAGGGGACCGCTTTCTGTGTGCTGTTGTCCCTTAATGACATCGCTACAGCTAGAATATGATAGCATATTGTTGTGCTTGGGCAAGTACATGAGGGAGGCTTTGGGAAATACCTGACGCAATGAACTTGACGTTGAGTCATTGAAGCAACGGTGAACACACCATTGGTCGACGAGAATCCAACCATATTATTTATCCCGCACCACCTCGCCATAGCGCGCGGGGAAAATCTTTGATTCAACTTATTGTTTGACCTGAAGAATTTTGTCACATTTTGGTCATTGTTGATTTCACTTATGATATCGTCAAGCGTCAACATTTTAGGAAATTTGATATGTTCGAGTTTTTTTCTCATGTAACTAAATTCCGTTTTAAGTTGATATTCCCCATGTCCGCATTCCGCACGGCGTAAATCATGTAAGTAGTTCGTCTGCAGATTATGCATCCATAATATGATGGCATCCAATGTCATTTCTTTACGCCCGCTCGCAGCCTTCAAAACGTTGTTCATTGACTCGCTGATATTGTTAGTGGGTGGGCTCTCACTAAAAGCGGAAAAAAATTTCGTTCTGAATCTGCAGGTATTTCTGGAAATGTCACCCTTCAAATGTTTGTCAAAATATTCTCTGAATTTGCCTGTCCATCCATTTGCCAGCGTACGATATTTATCGTTGAATTGATCTTCTCCATCCGACAAAACCAACTTGCGTATATCACCTAATAGAATGCTCACTTCGTGTGTTTTAAAAGAGTGTTCGCGAAGCCATCTTTTTGCATCATTGAGGATATGGTTCAGACAATAAAACTTTGGCAAGTCTGGAAAGTAATCATGGAGTGGTTTAGTTGTGCCTTTTTCCCGGTCAGTCACAAACGGAATGTTTGAGCATTTATCCATACCGAGGCAATGCAATATGTCGCGGAACATCTGTTCATGGTTTGTCATGAACTTTTTCTCATGCACCATAAATGCAACTGGGAATATTGGGTCCCCCTTCATTAGCACATTGCGGCACACTAAAATGGAAACGTAAAAGTCCCCTAGGGAGAAAGTTGTATCGTAGGATAGCACTTGGGGTAGTTCCGTATTCTTCATTGAGATTTTCAATATATTTCTAGTCTCATCAAGCATATCGCTGTGTGCCATACGGATAGTTATGTCGGGAATTATTTCGATCTTTCTGACAAAGTCACCGGTGTGAACTGACATTTCTACAGCATTATAAACCGTGTCCTTGGAAATTCGAAGCGACTGCCGATTTGCGTATTTCATATTTTCACACTGTTTCACATCCCGCGGTCTGTCTGTGGGCATTCTAGATTGATCCGATTGCCTCATTCCTTTGGCTTGTAAATCGACATACGTTTGTTTGGGTGTATTTTTGTCGTCCTTTTTGATTTCGTCCAGGCACGCCCGCGAGGTGTGTACGAACACTGAATCTTTTTTCTTTATTGCATTGCCGTGTGAACTGTCTCGATGCAGAGTACTGTCACCCATATAGTGTACCAGATATATGGTGCCGGACTCAGTATTTCTTTCTTCTTCTAAAATCAGTGAATACACGTGTCGCTTAAACCCGGGCAACGTTTCTCTAAGCTTGCCGTTTGGATCCTTCAATTCATAATATCGCTTGCATACCTCTCCTTTAACGTCGCGACATTTCCCCTTGTGTATGAATCTATATTGGTCGCACTGGAAGTCGGATCGTCCTGATTGACAGGGAGAGCGATACAAATAACCTTCGCCACCTTTGGGTAGTACTGCCAGTTTATCCCAAACATTTTCAGGATTTTCCAAAATTTCTCTTGCTCTTGCGTAACTCAGAGATCTATTTCCAAGCTGAAGCATACTTTGAACTTTACATCAAAACTGCATAGGCCTATCTATAGGACTAGAAAAACGGCCATCATTGCATTTTTAATGAAATATATTGCAAGTAGGCTATAGATTCAATACACTGGCTATGTGATAATGTTTGAAATACATGGTACTAAAGTCGCGCCGCACCACTACGCAAGTCCACTACGCAAGTCAGTGAAATCGAGGAACGAAGATAGAGTTTAATATGCATGCAAAAAAGCGTTGTTTAGCCGACGCACGCGTAGAAATGCTAAACGTCGTAAGTAACTGCTCTAGTGATGGTGTGTACCCCGCAACGGTTCAGGTTCTGTGTGAACGCGAACGTGAACCCGAACCTATGACGTCATGTCTAACATTTCAGTTACGTGGTATATTAATTTTTGAGTTTCATCCACACTTTTTTGCAAAAGAAATTTCATTCGCACAAACTAACCGAAAGTTGTCATACAAAAAAGAAGATGAAGATACTGAACAACATTTTGTTCAGATGTGCAACAAATTGGCTATCTATGTATAGCTTAAGCTATAAAGTGCCTCACGCCCCGACGCCGAAGGGGTTGGCCTCGAAATGAATGAGTCGAATATATGCATTATGAACTCGCTCGTTGCATGCGCATGCACACTAGGGTTGTTCAGAATTGACCGGCTTTCAAAAAGTAATGGTTTTCAGTACGTCTCCCATGCCTTAAAAACGTTTTCTAGCAACTTTTTCTGTAATTCATTCCTTGCATCTGTGTACATGTGCAATGTGCATGTTGAGCTGGAACAGTATCGGCTGAAAATGGGTGATTCCCCTAACATTTGGGTGGCGCGATTTTACTTATCCTACTAAAATGCCATATATGTCAGGTTTTAAGCAGCTGTTGTGGTTTGGGGTCATGCAAAACCTCACTGTAGATATTTAGCCCAGTTCAGGTCACCAATTTCATATTGTACAATGCCTCATCCGAATTTTCATTCACACCACCTTCGCCATTCGCACAGCAATTTTTTTCATTCGCACAAGTGCGAACCATCACACAGGTTGAATAGCGCTGATGTACACAATGCTATAATAATCCCATGAAATCAATATCATCCGTCGTTTTGTCACCAATTTCGACGAGGACTTGCACGGGAATATAAGCTTCAGGGTTGTAACCAAGTCACAAGGCTCCGAGTCACAAGTCAATCTCACTTTTATATTTTTGACTCGAGTCAAGTCGAGTCATTTTCAATTCCCACCGAGTCAAGTCCGAGTCCAAGTCCGCCACCCGTTTGGCGTGTTTGATGCGTGTAACATATATATTAAATCACACACATATACGTAGAGTCAACATTCAGTAAATATACGACTAACGACACGATATTAAGCCCTAATAAAGGTGTAATAAAGGATAACATTAGAACAAGCATTGCATAAAAGAAAAGAATCAACAGTACGTTTGGAATAAATAATTTTTATATTTTTTTTAAACTGCCATGGTGGTAATGGTATCAGCTCTGCAGGGAGATCATTCCAAGTTTTCGCACCGACAAAATGTAAACTATTGCGGGATGAAGATCGTGACAGGAGAGGCAGCGAAATAGAATTTCTCGATACCTGTCTAGTTTCAACATTGTCCAATTTTGAACTCGATTAAATAACACCGGAATACGGGTCGCGGCACATCCATATTATGTTTCCAGTTTTGCTACCTAATATTTATGAAATTTTCATTTTAATCAGTGGAGGCTAGCCCACTTTCAAGACGACACTGTCCCATTTACAACTCATACCTTGAATATGCTAATTCCCCAATAAATTGTATCAATGCAAGAAACGTTGAAGTGATCAGAGTCGGTCTACATAGAAATAACTCAATATTAAATTTAGAGATACTGTACTGCTACGACCCTCATATCTCGCATCTGCCTGGAGTTGTGCTTGTCCTCTCGAGTATATGAAAGGGCTGTCATATTCGACGATTAGCTGTAATTGCAGACGATAGCTCAACTCGTGGCGTTTCAAGTTTTACCCTGCCTAATTTCACGAGCTTGGGACCGGCACTGGCTAGAAGATCATTCTGCAGTTTCGAGTCTCTCAATAGATTTGACAGCTGATGACTGCTCGCAGACCTCTGCGGTTTTATTAATTGCTCGTGATCTGGCGATCCGCGGGTTTAGATGTGATGTTTGTTGCCCAGTATTTCCTTCAATTACTGCTATCTGTAATCGCTACACACACGAAATATCAACCTAGCTCAAATTATTCAACTATAGCTTGCCGCATATACAATTCATTTCAAATCGGTAAAGACTAAAGATATATATTATCTCCCAAGCTCAATAACAATTTAAGGACTATTTGACATACTGTAATAGCCAGAGCAAATATTTCCAAATAATGAAACATCATACTTAATCCTGAAGTTTTCAGGCATAAGCACATGTTAATGGGTATAGGTATGGCTTACTGATAATGGGTATAGTGGTACCCGCACCGCGTTGCTGATATTTCAGCCATATACGCGGGGCCGGACGGTTTAATCAGGGGTATTGCGATGATCTAACATTGCGTACATTCATAAAGCGCCAGGTCATCCACCGCATTGTGTATTGCATTTGTCTGCTGAGGCGCCGTATCGTCAACCCGCATCGCCGAGGATCCGGTTCTTGTTAGGATTTGAAGATCGCTATATATTGTACACAACAATTTGTGTGTGTATTTTCAGTAACATACATCATACAGTCGTTTCTACCTATCCTGATGCTACGTTTTATACCTAAATGATAAAACAGTGAGTTGTATGAGCAATTAACCGCTTTTGGAAGACTTTCTTATGGTCAAAAATGTCCACCTATTTGGGAATAGCCTACACAGCCAACGATGAAGTCATACGGCGATAGAGCATGATTTACTTCTTATGTAACATTGCTATATATTCAGAGGTGATCAAAGTAGTCAAGAAAGCTACTCAAGTGTAGAAGTAGCGACGAAAAAATTTACTCAAGTACGAGTAGAAGTACGTTTTCCATAAGAAACCTAAAACTACTTGAAGCAGCAGTAGAATTGACTGACTTTAAATCTACTCAAGTAAGTAAGTAGTTGTGAAAACGATCGTAATTCGTTCGCATGGATTGTCAAAACGTGGAAATTGAGCTACGCGAAAGGTGTCGAGCTTGATTCATATTGATGCATACCAGGAACTATCCAATTTTCGACAGCATAAGCATTCTTCCGCATCAATGGATAAAAATGCTAGTATTGATATGTAAATGCGATACTAATCCTCTGTATCCTCGAACAGCACGTTTTAGAAAAGATCATGGTATCGCACCCTCCTCCATATTATAAGGCCCGCAGTATAGTCAAAGCGCAATACGGAGAAGTTGTATAGGATACGGTGTATAAACACCTTGCGCGATTAGTAAACGCTAATAAAAATATGGTGCGTCGTAAAAATGCCATAGAGCAGGGGTCACCAACCCGGTGCCCGCGGGCACCAGGTAGCCCGCGAGGACTAGATGAGTAGCCCGCGAGCCCATTCTAAAAATAGGTGGAATAGCAGAATTTACCAATATTCGTCAGATTATTACCAGTGAGCTTTTAAATATATAGATTGATTGATTCAGCTGTTCTTGTTTAAAACACACTAACGTGTTAGTTACATATATAAACACTTAAAAATATCTTCAATTACAATTAGTAATATATAGATGTATGTGGCAGTATCACCAGAAATTCAAGACACGGCGCATTGCCTATACAGGTGCCATGACGGAATGCTGTCCACGGTCTTCTTGAAATGGCGGGGGTTCCGTTACGATAGCTTGACAACCAGAACAACGCTAGTAAACAATATTACTATTCGGACTCAGACAGCCGTGAAGTACTGGCAGATTTGCAGTATCTGTATACCCATTACGTTTGGCTTTTTTTTGGCACAGCTTGTTTCTGTTACACTCAACGCAGTTTAATGTACCATGTTTCTAACTTTCTGTAATCGTTGCTGCTGTCCGGTATAATGAAATCTTGTCATTTCTGGATGCTGAACAGTTGGAGTTTGAAATTGTAACACTGCAAAATGACCCCACCTCACTGTGCGGCAAAAGTTTGGCGCATTATTGATACGACAAAGTACAGTGGTGTATGGGTATCAACTATGAAGGTTGCAAGCGTGTATGGTTCAACTTATCGTTGTGAATCAGCCTTTTCAGACATGAACTTCATCAAAAACAAACACAAAACACGCCTAATTATTGCACTTCTGGAACACTCACTCAGAATTGCCGCGTCAAGTTAAATACCAGAGTACAGCGCACTAGTTGATATCATACAATGCCAGGCATCCCACTGACTGCTATAGAAACAGATAACATGATGTCCAGTCCTACCCAGTGCTATAAATATCAAAGCGGAAATTCAGTGTGGCACGGGTAAACGGCAGGAGTAAATAGTAGCCCGCCGCTTCAATCAATACGCAAAAGTAGCCCTCGGTTGCAAAAAGGTTGGTGACCCCTGCCATAGAGTGTAGCTTTATTTATGCCGCATCCACTGCGCGCGAGACGCGATGAAAATTCTGGGCTTTACTCAACTTTTATGAAAATTAGATGTGAATACTCCGTGAAAACAGCCCCGAAATTCCTCAGGCTATCTTCCTGTTTGGAGGATTAGGCTACTTCTACTTGACAAACTGAAAATAGCGAAAAGTAAGTAGATCACAAAATATTACGAAGTAGAAGTAGTGAAAATCAGATCTCCTTGAGTAAGTACTAGAAGTAGAGGAAAACTACTTGAGCACTTCGAAAAAGTAGAAGTAGGCTACTTCGTTACTGACCACCTCTGTATATATTACAATTGAAATTGTGAATTCAGGCACCAAACATGCTCACAGCACAATTTCCATGCACTCAATATTATTGGCCAAACCGTAAAAAAAGTGAATGAGTAAGGCCTCGAGTCAAAGGGCTTGACTCGGAAAGCGCTTGCTCAATGCTCCAACGCCGCACTTTGAGATCGATCCAACCTCAGATCGTATCAGACCTCGAGTCAAAACTGAAATTGACTGGTGACTCGGAGCCTTGTGACTTGGTTACAACCCTGTGTGACAGTAATATTAGATGAGCAGTTTCGGGTTTTTAGAAAATTTTGGAGTGAATTATTAGTTCTCAAATCGAAAAAAATATGTGCCGGTTATATATTATCGAATACTTTGAAATACACCAAATTGCATGGTTGACTTTTCCGTTATTCTCCACTGCTTCGAAACATCTTCCGATACGCCCCGAACTCCGCTTTCCTTGTATTATATAACCGCCCGCTATGTCATCTCATCGATGGGCAATCAGTCGCCCAATTGGCCTTGAACTTGCATGGTTGACTTTTCCGTTATTCTCCACTGCTTCGAAACATCTTCCGATACGCCCCGAACTCCGCTTTCCTTGTATTATATAACCGCCCGCTATGTCATCTCATCGAAGGGCAATCATTCGCCAATTGCCCTTGAACTCGTATGGCTGAATTCTCCGTTATTCTCTGCTGTTTCGAAATATATTTCGCTACGCCCCGAACTCCGCTTTCAGTATATTATAACGATATAACCGTCCGCTGTGTCATCTCATCGATGGGCAATCAGTCACCAAATTGGCCTGAAACTCGCATGGCTGACTTCTCCGTTATTCTCTGCTGTTTCGAAATATATTTCGCTACGCCCCAAACTCCGCTTTCAGTAGATTATAACGATATAACCGTCTGCTATGTCATCTCATCGATGGGCAATCAGTCGCCCAATTGGCCTTGAACTTGCATGGCTGACTTCTCCGTTATTCTCCACTGCTTCGAAACATCTTCCGATACGCCCTGATCTCCGCTTTCTATATTATATAACCTTCCGCTATGTCTATTTCGCGGGGCCCCGAACTCCGCTTTCAGTATCCGTCCGCTATGTCATCTCATCGAAGGGCAATCAGTCGCCTTGAACTCGCATGGCTGACTTCTCCGTTATTCTCCACTGTTTCGAAACATCTTCCGATACGCCCTGATCTCCGCTTTCTATATTATATAACCGTCCGCTATGTCTATTTCGCGGGGCCCCGAACTCCGCTTTCAGTATCCGTCCGCTATGTCATCTCATCGACGGGCAATCAGTCGCCAAATTGGCCTTGAAATAGCATGGCTGACATCTCCGTTATTCTCCACTGCTTCGAAACATCTTCCGATACGCCCCGAACTCCGCTTTCTTTGTACTATATAACCGCCCGCTATGTCATCTCATCGACGGGCAATCAGTCGCCAAATTGGCCTTGAAATAGCATGGCTGACGTCTCCGTTATTCTCCACTGCTTCGAAACATCTTCCGATACACCCTGATCTCCGCTTTCTGTATTATATAACCGTCCGCTATGTCTATTTCGCGGCGCCCCGAACTCCGCTTTCAGTATCCGTCCGCTATGTCATCTCATCGAAGGGCAATCAGTCGCCAATTGGCCTTGAACTCGCATGGCTGACTTCTCCGTTATTCTCCACTGCTTCGAAACATCTTTCGATACGCCCCGAACTCCGCTTTCTTTGTACTATATAACCGCCCGCTATGTCATCTCATCGATGGGCAATCAGTCGCCCAATTGGCCTTGAACTTGCATGGCTGACTTCTCCGTTATTCTCCACTGCTTCGAAACATCTTCCGATACGCCCTGATCTCCGCTTTCTATATTATATAACCTTCCGCTATGTCTATTTCGCGGGGCCCCGAACTCCGCTTTCAGTATCCGTCCGCTATGTCATCTCATCGAAGGGCAATCAGTCGCCTTGAACTCGCATGGCTGACTTCTCCGTTATTCTCCACTGCTTCGAAACATCTTCCGATACGCCCTGATCCCCGCTTTCTATATTATATAACCGTCCGCTATGTCTATTTCGCGGGGCCCCGAACTCCGATTTCAGTATCCGTCCGCTATGTCATCTCATCGACGGGCAATCAGTCGCCAAATTGGCCTTGAAATAGCATGGCTGACTTCTCCGTTATTCTCCACTGCTTCGAAACATCTTCCGATACGCCCCGAACTCCGCTTTCTTTGTACTATATAACCGCCCGCTATGTCATCTCATCGACGGGCAATCAGTCGCCCAATTGGCCTTGAACTTGCATGGCTGACTTCTCCGTTATTCTCCACTGCTTCGAAACATCTTCCGATACGCCCTGATCTCCGCTTTCTGTATTATATAACCGTCCGCTATGTCTATTTCGCGGCGCCCCGAACTCCGCTTTCAGTATCCGTCCGCTATGTCATCTCATCGAAGGGCAATCAGTCGCCAATTGGCCTTGAACTCGCATGGCTGACTTCTCCGTTATTCTCCACTGCTTCGAAACATCTTCCGATACGCCCCGAACTCCGCTTTCCTTGTATTATATAACCGCCCGCTATGTCATCTCATCGATGGGCAATCAGTCGCCCAATTGGCCTTGAACTTGCATGGCTGACTTCTCCGTTATTCTCCACTGCTTCGAAACATCTTCCGATACGCCCTGATCTCCGCTTTCTATATTATATAACCTTCCGCTATGTCTATTTCGCGGGGCCCCGAACTCCGCTTTCAGTATCCGTCCGCTATGTCATCTCATCGAAGGGCAATCAGTCGCCTTGAACTCGCATGGCTGACTTCTCCGTTATTCTCCACTGCTTCGAAACATCTTCCGATACGCCCTGATCCCCGCTTTCTATATTATATAACCGTCCGCTATGTCTATTTCGCGGGGCCCCGAACTCCGATTTCAGTATCCGTCCGCTATGTCATCTCATCGACGGGCAATCAGTCGCCAAATTGGCCTTGAAATAGCATGGCTGACTTCTCCGTTATTCTCCACTGCTTCGAAACATCTTCCGATACGCCCCGAACTCCGCTTTCTTTGTACTATATAACCGCCCGCTATGTCATCTCATCGACGGGCAATCAGTCGCCCAATTGGCCTTGAACTTGCATGGCTGACTTCTCCGTTATTCTCCACTGCTTCGAAACATCTTCCGATACGCCCTGATCTCCGCTTTCTGTATTATATAACCGTCCGCTATGTCTATTTCGCGGCGCCCCGAACTCCGCTTTCAGTATCCGTCCGCTATGTCATCTCATCGAAGGGCAATCAGTCGCCAATTGGCCTTGAACTCGCATGGCTGACTTCTCCGTTATTCTCCACTGCTTCGAAACATCTTCCGATACGCCCCGAACTCCGCTTTCCTTGTATTATATAACCGCCCGCTATGTCATCTCATCGATGGGCAATCAGTCGCCCAATTGGCCTTGAACTTGCATGGCTGACTTCTCCGTTATTCTCCACTGCTTCGAAACATCTTCCGATACGCCCTGATCTCCGCTTTCTATATTATATAACCTTCCGCTATGTCTATTTCGCGGGGCCCCGAACTCCGCTTTCAGTATCCGTCCGCTATGTCATCTCATCGAAGGGCAATCAGTCGCCTTGAACTCGCATGGCTGACTTCTCCGTTATTCTCCACTGCTTCGAAACATCTTCCGATACGCCCTGATCTCCGCTTTCTATATTATATAACCGTCCGTTATGTCTATTTCGCGGGGCCCCGAACTCCGCTTTCAGTATCCGTCCGCTATGTCATCTCATCGACGGGCAATCAGTCGCCAAATTGGCCTTGAAATAGCATGGCTGACTTCTCCGTTATTCTCCACTGCTTCGAAACATCTTCCGATACGCCCCGAACTCCGCTTTCTTTGTACTATATAACCGCCCGCTATGTCATCTCATCGACGGGCAATCAGTCGCCAAATTGGCCTTGAAATAGCATGGCTGACTTCTCCGTTATTCTCCACTGCTTCGAAACATCTTCCGATACGCCCCGATCTCCGCTTTCTATATTATATAACTGTCCGCTATGTCCATTTCGCGTGGTCCCGGACTCCGCTTTCAGTATCCGTCCGCTATGTCGCGCGTGTCTATAAAGGTTAATGACCGAAAGCTCCGCTCTCCGCTAGGTCCGCTGTCTCCGTCTTTTAGGAATCGGCATTTTTGGCTCTCTCCGCCGTCTCCGTTGCTTCCGCGTTTTAGGGTCCGTTCTCCGCTGCCTCCGCTGTCTCCGCTGCCTCCGCTTCTCCGTGTTTTAGGGATGCCCCGAACGATTTAATCACGTAGCCAGCAAGATTCTGGAAAAAAGTGTTTTTGAACAGTTCTTGTGTGTAGCTAGTCCGATCAAGGTATGAAGGCTTCTGCGTTGCGAGGAAAACACTTGAAATTCATTGATAATACAGTCTTTGGTGGACGGGAGTGAAAATCATTTCTCACTACACGACACGATAATGCTCGATTCGGATCCTAGCGCTCGAATCATAGAATCAAATAAAGAACCCATTTTCGAAGAACTTCCATTGACAGCACGTTTTCTACAAGTAGTTACGCCAGTGACGTGCGGTCAAATGAGGCAAGTGAAGTGCCTCACCTGTCGTCAGGGCGAGTAAGAGAAAATTGTGAAACCCTCGCTGATTATTGATATTTTCCATCGATGTTCATAAATAACTGAAGTTGAACAATTTCTTCACCCAACATCATCAATATGCATAATTATATAAAAAATGCAGCGCGAAATGAGATGCGAGGCACGGGTGGACCGCACATCGCCTGCGACAATGCAATTCATCATAAACAGCTCGGAATTCATAATAGCTGTTATCAATCAAATGCTACCGTCGCGCTGATTCTAAAAATCTAAATATTAACAATGTCAGAGCACCAGAACTCCGTCAAAATCGCCAAGGAAAGTTACGTTCGGCTTTAGGCTTTATTATGGAGAATGCCATCGCAGATAAACAATAGCCAGGTGAGGCACAAACGGTCCACCGATATAGGCAGGGCTGCCATACCGTCCTTATTTCTAAGATTTGTCCCTATTTTTAAGGGCCACGTCTTAGAAAACTCGAGACTACCCTCATTTCTAAGAAATGCTCATCTTTTCGACTTGCGTCCTTATTTTGTCTTATTTTCAACAACTACAGAACTTCGATCGTCTTTGTCTGGTATCTGTGTTGCGTAACATTCTGAAATTATGCTTCTACGTCGAGATTTTATGACATCATAAATGAAAGGAACTCCCGTGGGCCGTGGCGTACACACCACAGGATTTGACTTCTATTTGTTTGTTTGTTTTATTCACAGATAATTGGCGCTTTTAACAGCTTGGGTCATTTGCGCCCGGCACGGAAATTGCATTAAGATCATTGTCTTTTGCGGCCTTTTTCTGGTCGTTTGCTGCCATCTTTCCAGAGTTCAGCTCTCTCTTCTTCTGGGCTTTTCAAGGCGCTGTGTATACAGCGAGATCGGCGATGAGGAGCCCAGATAAACCTCCGACACGTAGAAACATGGCAGAGCCGTGACTCGAACCGGTGTCTTGACTGCAGTGTTTAACCAACTGCACCACTCGCTTCCCCATTTGACTTCTATGTGGTGAGGTAGTAAGGTCAATGAGTGGTATAGTAGTTTCAACTGTACCAAGCTATCGCAGCGGACGTCACTTTAGTAGTAAACAGCAGCAACTGGTGTCTGCCGTCTAGTCAGCAGAATAAGCTGTGCGGAAGCCAACATTTACTGCGTACTGGAAAGGGTGCAGTGCATGCCGTCGACACTCGGGCTATAAAGTAGTAAAACTATTTATTAATCACTGACTAATTTAACCATATCATACTGCACATATCCGATTGTTTTTATATGTAGACTGTTTTCCCTTATGATTACTTTGCTTTTCATGATTGTTGTAAAATTTTGCATATTTGGCATAAAATGCAGTGACTGAATTTTCATTGACGTGCCACGATAAGTCTCCAAGCAACAGACCGGACGTGGCTGTGAGTTTTGGAAAAAATATCGACTTCAATTTTTCCATAAAATTGTCGGAGAAATGTGCATTTTACTCGGGGAATTTTTCTTTACAATTTCCATTTCTGTATGATTCACTGTGCTTGAATTCGTTGATCATTTTCTCATAGCGTAAATAGAAGGGCGACTTGAGCTCCTGTTTTTTGTCCAGCGACACAACATTCGAAAAAAATCTTCATCATTGCCGAAATCGCCAGTCTCCTTCTTCAGACGTCAAGTCGCATGATTTGTTAATACTTTTGTGTACTTGTAGACGTCGATATCACGATACCACATCTGGAGTATTCAGCCTCGAAAAGAGTGCATAAGTTGAGTATTGTCAAGTCCAACTCGTCCGTAGTGGTGGCCATGAACAATAAACTGATCCAGTACCTTGATTTAACGCTGATCGGTACTCCGGTGACTTGTTTTGCTCATCAACTGTCGCGCAGCGGTAAGTTTAATAATAGACCATACACGTATTCCAATTACATCTGAAAGTACTCAAAACCCATCGTTTTAGTGAGCTGTTTATCTACTTCCTCATCATTGGATCGAATTACTCAATTGGTAGCCTACTCGGGCTGTTTTGCCTCGGCCCGATTATAACATTTCACAGGCCATATATCTAGTCGGCCGACTCCAGTAAAGTAATTCTGATTTGATGCGCCAAATTTGTGATGCACCTTAGTATACTATCAAGTACTGGTGTCACTATGAATATTCCGGCGCTGCATCGGCTGTAACATGCACACTGCTTGGGTAAGCGCTGATATTGTGACGGTGTGGCTGTGTCGTGCCTGGAGCAGTAGATAGCTGACTGGCGACTGGCTTGCTGTCGTTAGGTTGGCGACTTCTTAACTCACAGTTTCACTCGGTACGGATGTATTGCAGCAGAGATACGTTAGGCGCTGAGGTGAATCTCAGATCTCAAGGGCCGTCACAGAGAAACGTGGGTTTATATACCCGAAAATGCGTAACAATGAATGCGATTGTAATGCGTTAGCCAATGAGAACGGGTTGGTAAAGTTCTAGTGACAGGAGAAGGCAGTACTCTAGCTAGGACTATGTTTGGCGTAACAATGCTTACAAAGCTTGCGCAACACTAGCAGAGATAGTAGAGTTCTACAAGTTGTCATGATATACTAAAATCCTAATACAAGCAAAGTATATTTCCTTCATAACGAATGCCTGACGTTAGCTAGGGACATTGGGTTAAAAGGACCAGCGGTTCGCTACACCGACCCCCCTTTGAGAGGGAGCGGAACTAGGTGACGCGGAAGAGTCAAATTAATGAATTACCGTTGTCGGTATCCGCCATGAAGGAAGATAGCGAATGCGTGGATTTAAAGCTAACAACAAATGCAAAAACATGCAGTGGGGGCAAGGTTCTTAAAAAAATCATAGCAAGTAAATCACCCACGCAGGGGTGGCAATACGATAGTTAAATCGATCGCGCCGCGCGTGGGGGCAAGGTTCGTACAAAGTCACCATGCTGAGTGACTAATGAGTCAATATGTGCAGGACCCTCGACGGTACGTGCTGGGATGCTGGAATGGGCTGGATCGGTGGTTGGTGTCGCTACCAAGCCATGAGCGTGTGGCGTCATATTGCATGCGTGTGGACAGTTGAATCTCGGACCTCGGTATCGAAACCGGGCGATTCGCGCTAGTCGTCTTACTCCGTGGCCGTATTCTGCTGTACTGTCGTGACCATTGTACGTCGGTGTCAAATCCCGGAGGAATCGGTTCGTACGAAGCTTTGAGGCGAACGTGGAGTAACAACTGGTTGTTGAAGTCGTGCCTTTGAGACAGGGCCGTGAACTGTGCGTCGTTCGGCTGTCGGCAATGGAATGAGCGAATCAGTAGAGGTTGTGTCCACGTGTCACGCTGTCCGAGTGGTAGACATGATTGACCGATCGCAGTTATATATCCTGGTGGCCCAAGCATCCAATGTCATCTCCAGTGAGCGGCGTACCGTCGTCCGGGTCGGGAATTGAGCGGGTAGGCTGAAAACAAGCTAGGCGCCAGCATAACGTGATAAATAATAAAAAAATAAGTCTAACGATTACTAAGCCTAGACAAAGTACAGAAGATACAGTACATGAAACAATGCAATTACCATAGCCTAATAACCACAATCCAGGCGGGCAGCCTATGTAATAAACGGGAGTGAAGGCAGTGCCCAGCATAGGACAGGACGCTGTGGCCCGTCAGTTCGCCCAAGTCGGATCGACCGATGATGAGTGGTGTAAGCCTACTGAAACGATGCGCGCGACAAATGCGTTGCTCGCGGTTTGTTTCGCGTACGGAGGACAAATCTCGCCACATGGAATAAACTAGGGTGTACGCGTCTAATTAAGCATGAAGATGGCCCTAACGACGATTCGAAGTAGCGCGTGCAATCGTAACTGTGGTAGGCCATGCTATAATGATGCATGAATTTTCGAAGGTATAGCACTGTGCCGACCGATATCGTGAAGAAGCGGGCACTGATGTATAATGTGTATACGCAGTGTTGTCAGTGGTAGAGGAACCCATCCATCACACCTGTTCGCGAAATGGGGGTGCAACGGTGAACATTCTTATCGGGCGATAAATGAACATTATATTAACCGGAACACGATACATAGTCAAAGATTCAGATGTGAGTCTAACTGTACCAAATCCTTCTCCAGACTTCATGCGTGTATACCTCAACGCCGGGTCTAATTAACGCAAATAATTTAATAATCAAGTCATGATCAACTATTACATATGTCAAATCAATGTGTCAATCCTTATGTTCACAGCATGATAACTTTCAATGTAACACCGGCGTTTGATCGTAAGAAATGAATTCTTAACTACATTGGTCAGACATTCAAATATCATATACTCAAAACATATGTTAATCCCAAGTCACCGACACCGAGAAGTAATTACTTTTGTCTTACAAAATATACCACATAGTAATTACTTTATCTTGCGGAATAGTAACGACTTTTACAGTTGAATAAAATACGATTTGGCGGTATATGACTACAACCGAACTTGTTATGGATTTTAGGTTTTAGTGATTGTATGGACTCGTGTATGTTTGGCTGTTTTTCGTACTGATACTGTTTGAGTTGGTCGGGTAACGGATTTACTTGACAATGTTTTCGTGGTTGACTCTTTGAATATCGTAAGATGGTAAGATGTCAAGACGTAATACTATTTCCGTACACTCAATTACAACAAAACATAACCCGCATTCAAATAATCTGTAAGCTACAAGTGGATTTAAAACTTGATGCTGTTTTGTGGTTAACTCAAGTCAGTAGTCATGTTTGTGTTGATTTCGGGAATGCTCATGACGCGTTGGTCGGGTAAATTAGGTAATGTGGTAGTAACTATGATCTTACCGAGTTGCTGACATTCAAATATCTTTTACGCTGTAATATACGGATTTAATTGTGATAAATTATTTCTCAGTTATTGTTCAGACATTCAAATCTCGTACACTCAAAATATAATATGTCTAAGTCAAAACGTATATGCACCGATTAGTAAATACTTTGGCTTCAGAATAGTAACAACCTTTACAATCGAATAAAAAAAGACCGAGCATACGGATACAACCAGGATGAATTAATTCAAATTCATGAGTTGCAGTGATATAATCAAGTAATTGAAAACTAGATTTTTAACAATTGGTAATGTTGTGAATAATTCTTTTGGGTATGGTAAGATGTAAAAATATCTCTTTGACAAACGGAAAGCCAGACCGTGAATAGAGTTGTAATGTTTCATTACTTGTTTCAAATCAATGTGTGTATAATATCGAAACGGGACTGTGGGAAAGTTGGTAGTCATGTTTGTCAATCCTATTTCAATGCACACTACGCCAAAGTCGAAATAATCGGTTTCGGATTAGGATTTTACAATTATTCCACACCTTTTTGAATAAGCTTCAACTTCACAGAGGATTAGGGTTGGGTCAGAAATAAGTGAAAATTTGTCGGTATTCGAATCACCGGCTACGCCGGCTCTGTGGTAAACTAATTACTAAAGTAACACCATGCGACTGATTACTAGATTTAGCAAACTATTTCACACTGACTGGTCTAGTGTAATAATCGATAGTAGCACACGACTGCACGGAAACAATTCAGCGCGCAGGTCATTCGAAATATAGGTCGCACGCACTGCTTAATCCTCTTGCAAGCCACGTTTCCGTTTGTGGGGTTATTGTTGGTGACTAGTACATATTCAACACCACGCGAGAGATGCCTATACTCGAAAGTACGAATCACCGCCACGCCCATAAGAACACATGGCGAATCACCAACACAACCTATACGCGAAAGCACGACATGCGAAAGTACGACGTGCGAGAGATGCCAATACCCGAAAGGACAATTCACGACCGCACCCATAAGAAACAATAGCCGCATGCCAGCTCCATCATAAGACGCAATAGCCGCTCGCCACCCCCGCCATAAGACGCAATAGCCGCATGCGACCGCACCCATAAGAACACATGGCGAGTCACCACAGATCTCGTAAGAATACATGGCACATCACCAACGACGCCTATACCTGAAAATACGATTCACCAACACGAGTATTTCAATACGATTCACCGCCGCAGCCTATACCCGAAAGTACGAATCACGACCGCACCCATAAGAATAACGATATATCATTGTCGCACTCACCGTAAACGTTAGGATCAACTCGAATTGGTCATATTTAATAATCTTCGGTATACACATTAAGTAACGGTCAATCACGTGACTATTTACTTGATACATATTCAACACCGGTCGAGAGATGCCGATACTCGAAAGTACGAATTACCACCGCGACACCGGTTGAGCGATTCATATACCGAAAAGGGTTACCGGTCGAGAGATGGCTATACTAGCACCGGTTGAGCGATGCATACACCGAAAAGGGTTACCGGTTCGACACGAGTTTCGCGGCGCCGGTTGAGCGGGCCCTATACCGAAAAGGGTGCCATCATCACCACACACATAAGAACACATGGCACCGGTCGAGCGGAAGGGGGGTCTGAAAAGACGAGTCACCACCGCAAAGAGGGGTCAAAAGGGTCACCGGTTCAACACGAGTTTTCGCGGCACCGGTCGAGCGGGTCCATAAGAACCAATGGCGATGTGCGACCGATCATACTAACTACTGGTACCTCCACCAGCACACAACGATAAAATGGGTTTGCCTAGCAAGGATTTCGCAAGACTGTCTGGAACGACATTTCAGCATGCAAAGAGCAATCGGTGGGGCTGATGCAATTAACTACGACCAAACTTCTGCAGATCATCCGTCTGCGTTGAGCTTCGGATACAACGAACGAATAATAACAATGAAGAAGTCAGTGAAGGGGACAGCGTTGAACGGAAAAATTGACGAAGATCCGCTAAAGAAACGTCATCGTTCCTGAACCAATTTTATTAATTTGATAATGAAAACACTCAAAACTTAGGCCAATTCAATTTATTTATACCAAATTCAGTTATTCATTTTTTTCAACTGCTTCCTGAGACCCTTGTTTGTCCTTGCGATGTTGATGTTTTTTTTCAGCACGTTCCTCAATTTCACGGAATAAGAATGAGCCCGCACTTTAATAAATTTTAAAAACAATTATTGAAACACAGCTTTGACTGTAAATTCGTCCAATGTGGTGTCTTCAGAGATGAGCTTGGAATATAAATCGACAACTCCAGATAATAACATGAGTCGTGTCTTAAACTCATTATCCAGTCTAAGGTGAGGCTCCTCGGACGTGATTGCGAAAATACCGTTCGCAGTGCATAACTAATTCTATGCACTTCGCAACAGCCACCCATAACCGGTCAGATGTGCCATTAAATTTTCTGTTGCGTTGGTTGGCTAAAGATCCATTCCTGACTTCACCTTTCAACTTCATAATGACGCGCTTGTCCAACTCAGTGGTTGAAGGGTGGTAACACAACTTCCTCAACAAGAATCCAGCAATATATTCAAGTATTTCAACGTCCGTGTCACTGATGTCCTTAACTGCGTCCCTTCCTATATTCTGAGGATTAATAACACTGCTGAGATACTGGTAGAATTTCTGAAGTACGAGCAACAGATCCCTGGGAGAGAATTTGCTCGATTCAAAAGCACTCCATATTTAGAAAAATACGAATTGGGGTTAAACTGTTTATATGGCATATGCTGATTCTATGTCATAAAGAATTGAAAGGATTTTCGGCCATAAAATCTTCGACGACAGTTCTCACGGTATCCGCTTCAATAGAAATATTCACAGTGACTATCTCACTATCATCAGATGGCTGACCGCTCTCCTCCTCTTCATCCATATAAATCACTACTTGCCATAATTCTCCGTCCATTGTATGACTTAATCTTTCGCTTCTACCCACCGCAAACGTAAACACAATACCGAAACCAGTTGTTTTTTACAACAGGCGACTTACTGCAGGCGGAATTCATGCGTGACGGCGGATTACTGTGACTCAACATACCCTTTGTTTGTTTATTGTACAATCGACCCTCTGTTTGTTTATTGTACAATCGACAGAGTGCGACATCTAGTTTTTCTTAATCCAAGGTCGGTCGATAGCCAGCAAAGAGTTAGTTATAAAGCCTCAGTCACATTTGCGTAAAATCGTACGCGCGTACGACTCTCACTCTCTCACTAAATTGGCCAAAACGAGAGATTACGTCATCGCTGAACGAAAAGTGAGAATAGATTTTGGCGCTGTTCCGCATGTTGTCGTTTTTGAGGCCAAAGCCACTTTCGCGCGAAAACTAAAGCAATCTATGTTCTCGGCGTTTGCGGTCTGCACTTGAACATTCGCTGAAAAGTATTAGTATTGTTCGAAGGCAGGGTGATTTGGCTGGGGTAAGCAGCCAAATGGACCTGCTGGCTTTGCTTTATTTGGCGTTGAAGAAGGATGAAAGGAGGAAAAAGAAACAGAAGAAAAGACGTGAATGCTGGGTTCACCCCATTCTTCAGAGAAGAGATCAGCTGGGAGAGTATAGGCTTACGCAGGAAATGAGATATGAAAGACCTGCTGACTTCTTTACATATTTTCGCATGACACCCGAGAAGTTTGACGAGATGCTGTCAATTGTTGGACCTCTCATTTCGAAGCAGACGACAGCGATGAGGAAACCGATTCCTCCAAATGAACGACTGGCAATCACTCTGAGGTAAATGACACATCCACAACAACATTATAATACACCTTGTTCAAATCAATTTTCAGTCGTGGTGAACTGGCCCTGTACATAAAAGCTGAATCGATTGCATTTTTCACTGTTCTAGGTTCCTGGCTACTGGCGATTCATTCCAAACAATCGCTTTCTCGTATCGGTGCGGCAAGTCAACAGTGGTCAACTTGATCATGGAGACTTGTGTGGCTATTTGGCAGGCTTTAGCAGCGGAGTACATGCCAGAACCCACACAAGGACAATGAATAGAGAGTGCATCACAATTCAGAGATAAGTGGAACTTTCCTACTTGTATTGGCAGTATTGATGGCAAGCATGTGGTCCTTCAGAAACCTGCAAAGTCTGGGTCATTGTATTTTAATTATAAGAAGACTTTTAGGGTGGAGGCCAAAAAGCTGAGTAAAAACATCCTGGATTTTCGCTTAATCAGCGAGTACCAAGATCTCCCGATTTAGAAGTAGATGATCCGCACGCCAAAACATTGGATGTTCGTGCGAAGTTAGTAGATCTACAAATCCAGGATGTAGGACGCTATTGCGTCAAAATGACGCAAAATGTAGTGATCCGTGGAAGGTTGCCATGTCAACCCATCGACTTCGTAGTAAATATTGCTTTGGCAATGCTGATTGGAAATGTCGTCGATTTTGGTCATGTGCTATGAATACCATTGTTTCCTAGGTAGGCTTATGAAATTGATTTGAAGCCACTTTGCAGCTTTAATGCATATTACTCTGTAGTTTATTGACAGTGATAAGTTCTAAAGACGGCATTGCAACCTGGTACTGTTGTTATTACTGTCTGTAGTATGGATATTTTGGACATCGTACCGTAGATGGCAGTTCGGACCGGCAAGAATACAATTGCCATGCCCAGGTATTACTTGGCAAACATATCGGACTCATTTGTAAAATACCCAGAAAATGAATTCGTTGATTACCGCTACAGATTTTACAAGGGAGCTACAGTAATTCTTGGACATGATTAAAGACAGCCCATGGTTGGATGTACGGTGCCAAGCTATGCACCCCATGATGCAATACTCTGTGCTCTCCGATTTTTTGCTACGGTCATTTTCAACAAACAGATGCTGACTTGATTGGTGGCAGCCGGAAAACTGCACGCCGAATCATCCACTGCATTTCTCGGGCATTATCAGAGAACAGAGAAAATTTATCCCACGATTGGATGATATGTTACGAACAAAGAGTGATTTCTTTGACATAGGTGGAGTTCCAAATGTCATCGGTTGCATTGATGGTACCCATATCCCAATAAAGTTCCCAGGTGACTCTGTACCAGAAAAGCTTATCGTTGCAGGAGAGGATATTTTTCTTCGAACTGTCAAATGGACTGCAATGCCAAGAGAATACCGGTAGTGACTAATGCTGTTGTGAGATGGCCAGGGAGTACTCATGACTCAAGAACTTTTTCAAATTCCAGATTAAAATACGAGCTCGGCCAGGAAAAATACAATGGGATTTTGCTGGGAGACAGAGGATCTATGCTCTAAAAATGTACCTGATGACTCCATTAACAAATCCACAGGCTGAACAAGAAAAAAAATACAGCTATATGCACTCAAAGACACGCGTGCTGATCGAGCAATGCTTTGGCATTCTCAAACAGCGTTTCCAGATGTTGCTAAATCCTATGCGAATGCAAATCGAAAACACCGTCGTGGCAATCATTGCAACAATATGTTTGCACAATTTTGCTGCAAAAACCAATGAGCCAGTTCCTGATATTGCAGTTACTCCTGAGGAAGCTGCGGATACAACATCTGAAGTTGGATACACTGACGCAATAGCCTATCTTGAAAATAAGATCAACACATATTTCTACTAATTATGTTTATTTTAAAATTTTAACGAACACAGTAAACCGTGCTGGTGTAAAAATAATAAAGAGAATGAAATGTGCATGACATCGTGGAATGAAAGATTCAACTACAATTGCACTGTAGATAATAAACAAAGGGCAGGTGTCCCATTATTTGTATTCAAATTGACAAATATGAATTGAAAAAATGTACCGAAATACTTGCACCGTCGACAATACCTATAAGTAGAGGAACAATTGGCAGGCAGGCACAATGAAATATTATAAAGAAATGTTGCATTTCAAAAAATGTGCACCGTCGATAATACCTATAAGCAATGTTCCCTCTAAGCTACTCACGTGCGCAAATGCGCAGTGCTGACATGGTCTCCGCGCACAGAAAATCCAAGTTGCCTATAAGGCGAGGAACAATTTGCAGGCAGGTACAATGAAATATTATAAAGAAATGTTGCTTTTCAGAAAATGCGTATTCGGCTATTTACATAACTTGACATAATTGAACAAAGAAATATTGCATTACATATGTCACTAATTCCTCAATTGTCCAAGTTTTAATCTATATTTTTCCATTTTTATCACATGTTCTTCAATACGCATTTCGAATTCTTGCTTTCTGAAATATCATTCTTCGTCTCTTGTGTCTTTTCTTTCTTTGAGCTCCTCAATCTTGGACACCATCAGTTTAATTCTCAGCTCATTGTTTTTCTGAATTAAAAGAAGTTCATATTGACTCTGCGATGAGGTAGTAACCAATGATTAAACTAAAACTTGTATTAGGAAGCCAATCACAAAGAAATCATTTGGAAATTCTCCTTGCCTTGTTGGCTGATATTTTTCCCTCTAATGCCTGATATCAATATCTGTTTCCAAGTGTGGTATCCATTCGATATGAGCGGTGAACCAATAATCGGTCAGTCTCTAGTCATTAAAAACTTGTATTCTGCAACCAGCTGATCACAAAGTGCAGAATTGGTAGTTTTCATTGTATTGTATTTGTATACTAGAGCCCGACTGATATTGGAGTTTTGGGCCGATACCGATAAAACCAATATTTAACTCCTTCACCGATAACTACTATAGCCTATATTCAAATTGTGTGGAATACCTTAAAATGCGCATTCGAACAACTTCAGGGCTTCTATTTGAACAGCTTTACAGCCAATGCTATACTTGGACAGGAAATAAACTACAAAGGCTCAGGACACCTGTAGAGTGTAATATATGTGAAATATATCAATATTCTCAGTCTAGTGGTCAAAGATTATATTTTATGGACTTCCTATCACCATGCTGTAACCTCACGAAAACTGCCCATATATATTCATTTCCAATGGCCGATACCAATAATTCTTTCAAAGAGTGATATCGACTCTATATTATCGGCAAAGCGATATAATCGGCCAGGCTCCATTGTACACCATCTTATATCAATTGTTATCGGATTGTAACTATGTGCATTGCACTGGTAATCAGCAATCTTTCGAGCCGTCAAACACCATTTCCAACTCTATCGTTCGCAGATACACTTCACTAGAAAATCAAGTACAAAGTGGGAAATTTTTACATTTGGTTGGGGCAGTGGAGCAAAAGTTTGCCAAACCCTCCGAAACTGCAAGATTGTATATTTTAAAATATCAACTCGACTTGAAATCCAAATGAGTATAAGCTACATACCAGGTGGCAGATCCCTCGTCTTTGTCACGCATGTTGACTGCGATTCCATGTAGCTTGTTTCTGAAAAAAATGTGAATGTTTCAGAAGGATTTGAGGCTATACGTATGTTTACACATGTACAATGCACAATTGCACATGCATATTTGCTAGTGATGGTGAAAAATACTGAAACCGATCATTTGACGACGAGCAAAAAATTTCATTATAAAATCGCTGAATGTATGACAAAAACGTTTGATATTGTGAATGCGTTCCCTTCAATACACCACCGGGTAAGAAATCGATATAATATACATCTACACTTGTACAATTGATATGTTAGCAAAAAGTAGTGATGAAAATAACGAGAAGAGTTGCCTCTGACACGAACCGATCTTCATTATGGGGAACACTTCTCGATGTGGTCAATATATCGAACAAGTTCTCATTACTCTCTCACAAAATAACTTACATGATTTATTTTCTGCAGTAACTACAGACAATATGGTGGAATCACTTTCAAAATGATGTTCAAATGGCTGAACCTGTGCTGGTATGACAGCTTTAACCATTAATTTACTGATATGCGCCATATTATGGATATAATTAATGTCTACAAACTTACCTTGCAATAAATAGCACCGTCACCGGGTCAAATGCCATTGAATGTTCTGAAGGCCTTGTCATTTTCAGTTTTGAGACTTTTTCTTGTTTTGAAGCAACCTTCAATTGCTGTTCTGTTTTTGCCATGTTTGGTGATGTGGCATTTCACGGCTTGGTAGATTGTTTCCAATGCAAGAGAACGGCAGAACTCATTTATTACATAGTTTGTATGCAATTATCATTAAACATTCTGTAATAACATGATCATCAGTCAATAAGGAGAAGCGCAATTGAGTACCGGTAACAAAATATCGCTAACATGCAATGTTCACTATCTTTATAATGAGCCTCAGATAAGCAATTTCAATCTACAATGTCATAACTATTACAAACCTCGCCAAACTTGTATGCTTGTGTACCTTAATCTAGACTTTAATCCTGGTGGCGACCAGGATCAAGAAGCAGCAGTCTATACTCAGTCGGTCCTGGCAGAATCTTACTAATCTACCTTTCTGGTCCGCAGAAAATCCAGCAACGTGCAAAATCCCCAGATCTTTTATTTGATCTATATTTTTGGCCTCCACCCTTAGCATAGTTCTGATGGCAGTTGTTGATGCTCAGAGGAGATTTATTGCTGTTGATATAGGTCAATTTGGAAGGGTCAACGATAGTAAGTGCTTCAGCAACTCAAATTTCGGAAAACGTTTGTCCTCTGGCCAATTAGATCTGCCATCAGATGCTCCTCCTTTGCCTGGGTGTGTAAGTCCAAGTCCTCATGTTTTTGTCGCAGATGAAGCATTCCCACTGCAGAGACACATTTTATGCGACCTTTTCCAGGTACCTCATTGAATTGCCCAGAGCGGAGACATTTTAATTTCAGACTGTCGCGAGCAAGGAATGTTGTGGAAAATGCATTTGGCATTTTGTCCTCCCGGTTTAGAATGTTTCGCAGGCCGTTGGCAATCACTCCTGCAAATACTGACCATGTAGTCAAAGCATGTACTGTCCTGCATAATTATCTTTCAGGTGATCAACATCACCTTGAATTTGCGGCAGATGAAGGCGAGGAACCTCCAGAGCAACACGGATCGCATTGGCAGTCTCTTACAAGAACGGGAAGACGTTACACGGAGGAGGCTAGGATTATTAGAAATGATTTTGTTGGGTATTTCAATAGCCAGCGGGGTGCTTACGTACCCAGGCATTGAGTTCATTTTTCCCTCCTCTCCATGTATTATATATGTACACATTTTAACTATTATTCAGTATTAATTCCGTTTTCTTATATATCCTCTCACATATATTTATATTAGTATAATATATATTTATTATTTATATTTATATATATACATGCGATAGTACTGATTGATGTTATTTGAAATTTTACTCTCAAGTTGGACTAGGGATTACCATGGATTGTCTATACTACATCAAGTCAAAGCGATGAATTGAAAAACAGTGTAGTCTTACTTAGCAATCTTGCCTAAACTGTTCTAGAAGTAGTTTTAAACCCATACTACTTGCTTAGGCAGTAGTGCTTCTTTTCAGACCGCCTATGGCCACCGGTCATGTGTATTGTCATAACCATCTGTGCAGTTCTCTGGTCAATTGCTGATAATATTTAAGTGCTTTGCCCATGATGATGATTGTCAGGAATGCTGAGGCTTAGATCTGGGAGTCTCATAGCCAGGGATGCGACTACATATTCTGAGGCAACATTTTATTGTTGAAGTTTCACTACAGTATATCTTAATAATAAATCATTGAGATGATGGAAATCTTGTCAACTCTCTTTTCATGTGGCCATGACTTGGAATGCTAGCGGAGGTAGAGCAAGACAAAGAACAAGAATTGTTGCCATTCATTTATTATATTAATACAATTGCCGGATACCCAATATGTGCAAGTGCAAACCGGGGCACAACTGGTTGTAGGAGTTGGAGAAACACCGGGGAGACCAAAGTTTAAACCCGGTTAAAATGAAAGATCTCCCAGCCATTATTATGGCTATTTCCCAACATCCAGACAATTGCTTCTTGCTGCCGCATCCATTGCTTGTACCTAAAAGATAACAGTAAAACTCACAATAGCGACAAGAGTATATCCACTCATATCTTAGCAGAAAATGCTAAATAACTTATGGCCTTTAGTCTCGACTGTTCTAGCCCCTACATCATTTGCTCTCAAACTTTTAGACAAGGCCACCTTCATCATTTAGCGCCCCCTTACTGTGATATCAAAAATATTGAAGAGCGGTTTGAGAAACACTGTATACTACATACCTTAAAATGACCTTCTTGAAATTACATGACCATGATCCGATATACTGACTGGGCTTTCTGACACATACCATCTCATTTTTACCGCTCGTCATTTACAACTTTCATTTTTAATCTTGTGGAATTTATTAACAATAATATTGACTGATTTCCATAAAGAACTATCCTAATCAATATTCATCTGCATACTTACATGTTAGGTTCACTATTGCAACATGAAGCATCTGTACGCTCGGTAGATGTTGGTCAGTAGTAGAAGCTACTCACCGCAAATGCTATAAAATATTTCAAATGACACAAACTACTTGTTTTTCAAAAAGTTACTTTCACATCCGATTACCTGCAGAAACTATGCTAGCCATCAATCAAATATAAGCAGTTTTGACGCGTCTTTGTAATTACTGCTTCTACTTGAATAACAGCGTTATTCCAACCACTTCTGACCACAGTACAAATCAGCATGTACATTCTAGTTACGTAATCCAAAATATGCCGCTACACTTTTTCGTACCACTGAGGGGGACAAATACCAATGGTAGCACTCAATTCAAGGTACAGATACCAATGCTGCAATAGAAAATCACGTGAAAGCATTTGGGTTGATGGTGGGGAAATTCCTCTTCCTTTGGACGGCTTCGGCAGCAGTGTTGATGAGCAGGACCCGGACTTGATTTAGATATTGGTCGTCGTCGGTGCCAAGCTTGTCCAGCTCCCTTGCAAGCACCACCCCAACCGCATCGTTAGCACTTTGTCCTGCAAATATCGACATGTGCTACATGATTAAATCCTGGCGTGTCTTCAAGATCGGTAGGTTACACACGTTGGTGACCCTCCTTAATAACTTTCAGAACTGCCTGAATGTCACTGTCCGCCTCTTCCTCCTCTGCCACAGCTCTCCTTTTCCGTTTCGGTCTTCTTGCTGGAGTTGCTACAAGACAATACAATACATAAATTTTCAGATCCGCAAACTACCTGTACTGTGTAATAATTATAATTATAGACCGATATTGTACACTTTAGAAGTCTACGTATATGTGAGCAATACAACGCCTTTTAGCCAGTATATTTATGAGTACATGTATATATAAATATAATTGAGTGACTGACTCAACTCAAGTAATGTTCGAAAATCGATCGACTTGATTCGAGTCAAAATGTGCAATGACTCGAGGTGACTTGTGGCTCGAAGGCAGTGACTTGATCCCAACACTGCTGTTTACTATTATAAGTATACTTACATGTTGATGGTTCGTCGGCCGCTACGGAAGTCGATGGACCCTCTGTGACGGATACTTCCAAAGAACAGTCCGCCATGTTGCCGGATGTACTGTAATTACAGTTTAATAATCAATACATTTATCATTGCAAAAGAATACCAGAAATGGTGACTTATAAAAATTCCCACCATAAAAACCACAAACTCTCTGAATATACTACAAATATAGATCAACTTCATCTGCTAATCCTCCGTAAATCTCGACTAATCAAATCTCTTTCAAAGTCTCATATCATTACAGACCTGCGAATTTCAAGGTGTGGATCCAAAAAAGTCATGAGAAAACCGAAGGCCCACTTTTTTGTAAAGCATCTGCCCCTGCTCCCGACGGAATATTTTTCTTCGTCCTGACATAACGGTCACGAAGCGTCTTCCACCTTGTTTTCGCCACCAACTCTGCAATCCGGGCCTCCACGTTACAAGCAATATATCTAGCTATGCACAACACTACAAACACTCATCTCATACCTGATACATCTAATAAAGCCGCTATCTCCCTCCACGCCGTACCCGATTTGGACCTGAGGTGATGATCATTCAGTGAGACAGTATACAGCAATGGTCTCAGTCTCACCTCCTCAACGAGCCTCTCATTCAAATCAAAACTATCCATATTACTCGCCTGCATAAATAGGATACTTTGACAGTATAACCATAGATTGGTTAGTTATCTATAGTACAACGATACATGGCTTCTCAACCCATAAACGTAAACAGCTGAAACAAGACAATACCGGTATTCCTAAAACAGACCTGCCAGGCGCAGATGATCCCTTGCGAATCTGATTTATCACAAATGAACTCGATCGCAGTTCATTAGTTATTTTCCCGCGTAGCAAAAGTATTAAATACTATAAAATCTGCGACCCCTTGCGAGTATGAATTTCGTAAATGAGCTGAACGTCAAGCTTGTGACCGACCCCTTGCGAGTGTGAATTCTCACAAATGAACTAGTCAAGTCAACAATACGCGCGTACGAATCGCTCTTTTTGCGTAAGGTCCGCGTAAGAAAACGAGAGAAAAGAGGCTCTTTACGCGCCGAGCAAACGAGAGAAGAGCAGAGAAAGGAAAGAAACTAAAGAAATGCTTTACGCGCCCTATACGCCGTACGATTTTACGCAAATGTGACCGATGCTTTAGTTATTATATGATGATACAGGATAGATAATAAATAATGAAAGGATATGCGATGAAAATGAAACGGCATGTCATTGTAGGCGAAGTAGGATACCAGATCATGCTGTAATTTCAAGCGCGTCATTCAGCAGAATCTGTTTCAGTATTGTAATTGGTATTTCATTAGCACAGCGGAAATAACGTTCTGAGCATTATGTTTGCACAGAAGTTTTGATTCCTTTACAGCCGACACTGTTACGTGAAAGTAATGGCCAAAGAATCATTGTGGGGGGCGGGGATTGGGGATCAATCACTGAGGAGGAAATTTCCGAATGCTTCGAAGGATTGAATGAAATGAATCAGTTGTGATGTATGTGCAGCCATATTTCCCACCGTAAGGGAGCCCAAGTAGCACGGGAAAGTGCATAAGCGCCCGTCACCAACTTAGAAAATTGACACCGAGTAATCGACATTTTTTATATGAATAAATGTATCAATTGGAATCGTTTGGTGCATTTTTGGTTTCTTGATGCGAGTGAGAAATACCACGTATTTTATTTAGCTTAGGCAGAGCCCCCAATTTCAGTTGCTTTCTGCCTTTGAGCTGAATGATATCACTCCCCTGATAACGATTCTCGCAGATCGCGGCTCTATTATAAATTACTCTGTTAAATCTGTTAAAGTTGAGACAGCTTCTTATTCACGTCTCCTTATGGAGCAACGTCTTGATACGATCGCCTTTTGAGGGGTCCCTGATAGAAAGAAGAAGGCTGGCCATTGCTGCTTCTGGGCCGCTTCATTCCTCAACAGCTCTGGTCTTAGTACCGTGAACCAGGACCTCTTCCAGTGATGAGCGGAGTCTGCTTTTCGAGACTCCGAGTCCCTCCGGCAATTTTCGTCTCTGATGCAAAGTCCCTCCGACTCCGGGGATCTCAATCCCAGACTCCGAGATAACCCGAAGAATCTTGTCCAGTCTTCGAAATATATCCAGACCATTGTCGAAGAATCCCAATCGATGTTTTCGATAGCCTGTCTGATATTCATACCAGTTTTTTTAGTATCCGTGAATTGCCGAACAGTCACAACATTACTTCTGAGAGTCAAGTTCTCTCCAACAAAATGGACAGTCAAGCTAATAGAACTGCGACCCTTTAGATCGGTCCACATATCTGAGGTGATGCCAGCCAGCTCATAACACTTGATAGCAACTCTTAGTTCCTCTGACAGCTTCTGCTTCAAAGATGAAGCCTCCTCATCCAACTTACGTTTCACCGTAAATCTGGATGGCAAAACATCTTCTGCACAGCACCACGGCAAACCGGCACTTCTTCGGTATTCTCCACCCGGCGATCAGTGTTCCCCATGATCACCTTCTCCTTTGATTACTCGCTTACTTGCATTTCAACTGCGATCAATTCTTCTTACAAGCTTCGATATGTCTTCGAAGATGCGACGTACCACGTGTCAACTTGTGATGCTTTAGCTGAACATTGCAATTTTGACATCTCGCAAACCCAGTATACTGGCCGTTATTATCATGCAGCATCAGAGTGAAATCCTTCCACAAGTCACTCTTTCTCTGCGTCTTTGTGAGTAACCCACTTGAAGTCGACGGTGCTTCAGCCATTATATTAAAACGACGAAGGAAGACCAGTCAGTTCGAACTAACTACCACTAACACCACTGAAATCGATCACATCACAGGTTTCAGTAAATTAAGTTCAGCATCGCCATGAACCAGTTGATGGAACTGCACTGCACTAAACATACATGATGCATCACTGACGCACCGATCGACGCTCCTTGGAGTTGACTAAATGACTAGTGACTTCCAATTTTGAAGCTGATACATGATATCTGGAATTTGGAGTCTGAGACAGACCAGCAGCAGAAACTTGATTGCGGTGCTGATTTTTCTTATCACATCAAAGTCATTTTTCAATCAAACCAAACATTACATGACGAAAATTCAGAAGAGTTCTGGATGACTGACTACGTCAATCAATATTGAAGGAAGCGTAGTTGAGTTGATGCGAGCAGAGCAAAGCAGACGGGTGTAGTTATTTAGTGTGGCTGCTCAGAATTTCGGAATATTCTGTTTTTACAGGGTAAGATCAGCTTACCTTAGTGATTTATGTATTGTTGAGATCTTAGATGCTGGTATGCCTCTGTAAGCGGATCTTACTAGCGAAAATTCGTCGCAATGTCATTAAATCATGTAACACATTGCATAAGTTATTATTGTTTCCATCCAGATACTTGCTTGTTGTATGTATATTTCTCACAGATATAAAGGTAATATTGATGCAACACTTATTATCGATATCCCTTACTGCAAATTGCAAGTACGATGAAAGTTGCGAAAAGTTATCACAAAAGTGGTATCGGATATTATCTTGTTTCACAAAATGGACCTATTACTATGTTGAATGTCATCAGGATAATGGGATATATTCCGTTATGATCATGAACTTGCTGGAAGAATTAGGGTAGCTACAGGCTGTACCATGGGGAAGCCCGCTGTATGTTGCTGATTGTAAATGTTTCGCACAATTACTGGGGTAGCATGAAAATTAGTCACGAAACAAATACGCAAGGAGGAATGTGATGTGACTATAGAAGACTGCAATGACAGCAACGTGGAAGATTCTGGAGATCTTATCTCATAATATGGTGACATTCAGCAGTGGATTCAAAGACTGCATCTCAAGGCAGGGAGCAAATGATGCACTGCGAATGATATTGGGTGCCTTCAAGTTTGTGAACTACAGACACTGCTCAACGGAAATGCCTTGCTAGATCACTAGGTTACTCTCCAGTCCCCAATTGCAGTGCAGATGGCTGATTTTTGTGCACTTGGCAATCATATTACCGGTCATATTACAACTTTACAAGGTGTCAACTGTCTGTGTTTGTAATCAATAGTGTCTTCTGGTCGAAGCTATCGAAAGATATCGGGGGCAAAACTTAACAATACTCCGGAAAACTCCGGAAAAATATCTGTTGTAAACTCCGACTCCACTCCGGGTATCACAAAATTGGCAAAACTCCGCTCCTAATCCACTCCGACTCCGCTCCGGTGCTCATCACTGCAACCAATGCGAAAGGAAGACCAAGAGGAGCCTCAGAAATGATAAAAGAGCAAGACACAAGGGCATTAGAGGGTGGTGAAAGCGGGGACACATAACTATGATTACCGATTTTGTGTCAATTTGATTTTCGCAATTGCGTTGGCTGTTGCAACACTTTATATGGTTATGTCTCTGTAAGTATAACTCAGACGGAATAGATGTCCAATATATAGGCTGTAGCTGTCTGGTACTTAACTGAGAGGCTGTCCTGCTGTTGTAGTCGTGATATTCTTCGTATAAGATATAATGTTCATACACAGTTTATTAAACGTATTCCAGTAGGTTAGCATGAAGTCTCATCTCGAATCAACTAAGCATGCGCTTATATAGACTCGTGATCATTGCAATCGGAAGTCTTATTCGTATCCTAATATGACGTGAAATACACAATGTTGGATATTATCATATAGTCCCGCAAACAGCTGTGTACACAGCTGTATCAGCGGTATAAATTGCAACAGCTTGGCAGCGGTTGTCTCTGATCGAATGAAAGCCAGATCGAATGAGATCTGCTTGCGGTTAGTAGGTTCATATAGGTTTTTGAGGTTGTCAGTTACCATATACTCCTGCACAGTATATGCTCGAATACTTTAAAAAAAAACGAATGTATTCGGCAGACACTAGCGATGGGTTATGGTAAACAGCTGGTAGATAAATTGGAAATAACGTTGTACCATAGAAAACTGAATGGGATAGAACGGTCACTGCGTGACCTGTCAATAATTTAAGGTAGGATGATAGTGAGCATGAAGCAAAGTCGCGCGAGTAACAAAACCTTGGCAAAGTTGGCATTGAGAAAGTTTCTGTTGTCCAAGTCTTTGACGATTGGTTGTAGCATATGACTTTATTTATATCCGTATGTTTTGGAGATCTGCTTTGGTGCTTATTTACAGCTATCGAATATTGGAAATGCCTGCAAACAGTTGTGTCGTCCGTGGTTGTAATACTATAGTGGGAAAATGGTAACTTGGGATCTGTGTTTTCATCATTATTATTTTCATTTCATCAGGTACACGGCTTACTCATTTATACAGTAGGCCTAGATCTATTGAAACTATGGCCTCGCACGATAGTGAGAATGTTGAAGAATGGTACGATATTCCTCCGTAAATTGCCCATGAACTTCTCTTCAACGACTATGATGAAAGCGTGGACATTGGACATGGCACCGCATATCGGTTCAAAACCAGTTGATCTTGCACCATTGCTGCGCTCATTGGATTTCAAAGACCCGCCAGAACTCTCTGAAAAGGTATTGAACTACCTACTGGTTGGGTTACAAGTATGAATTCCAACGGAAATCCAGATGACATTGTAATGAGTAGGGCAAGTTTTTGCAACTTCTGCAATTTTTTTACAGCTTCCTAAATACTCGCAAGATATGTGAAATGATGTTTGAAGGAATCGTATAGTGCAACTTTTGTCCATTTTTTTCATGCAACTTTTTGCAACATGTTGCAGCTTTTTCGATTTTTCATGGAAGTATTTTCGATTTTGGTGAAATACATGGCTGAAACACTGTAAACCAGCACCGAATTACCGCTTTTACGGGTATTTCGGGAGCTGAGCCGGAAAATTGACGTTTTTTTTAGTGCAACTTTTGTGAAATAATAAATGCAACTTTTTACTGCAACTTTCCACGGATTTAACTGCAACAAAAACTTGCCCTAGAAATGAGCTACAGTAAGGTTTACAGTGATTCAATAATATTCACAAAATCAAACGACAGGCTTCACTCAGGCAAATTTTGAGCTCGAGAATAGGAAATTTATAGGGTTTAACTAGATTAAAGCCACCTCAGCCAGATTCATTAGTATCTGCCATTATTTCTGAAGGGAGAGTGACATTTTACAATATATGGCTGATTTTACTTTGAGAAAGGCGAATCGAAAATTCAATGACCAGTTAGACCTTTGCTTGAATATCTTACGAATAACACTAGCTCTCTGGCACAGTAATTCCTCGATGGGGCAGAAGACTGGGGAGCTTATATTAGATTTTTGATATAACGGAATTTTTCACTATCATCAAGGTGGGCGTGTTGAAAACCGTTTTGGAACCACCGGTGTGCAGAGTGCACGCAGTTTATAAGGAAAAGCAGCAAATCCCTCAAGTTAATGCTTTTTTCAATTTTGCAGGACAGAATTGTCAAAAGTTCATACGTATTCAACTTCACCAGCAGCATCAACAGAGCGATGTGTGCTATGTCCATTCCAAACTAGTTATAGACTACACCATTGGCATATTTGTAAGAGTGGTGGGTCACTTCTTCACGAGGAAGTTAGTTAGTAAACTACAGAAAGTAAGAGAATCGAATAGAGGAAGCCAGGGTATGTGTGGTGACTTGAAGGGAAAACCTTGATCATAAGTGATACCGCAGTGTTCACAATGCTTGCAACTGCAAAATTGGTGGCATGAAGCGAACAAGGTAGTTTTAGTGAATCTGGACAAAACAAAATAACCTTACAGTATATTGTAAATTCAGCGCCAGTGTCCTTTCGTAGTTTCTTAGGAAACAGTCTTGATGAGCGGGACCCGGACTTGATTTGATATTGATCATCGTCGATGAAATTGTCCAGCTCCCTTGCAATTACCACCCCAATTGCATTGTTAGCACTTTGTCCTGAGGGACGAGTGTCAGCTCTTTGACCGAGCTGGACGAGAGTATCTGGCTGATAGTATGTATGACTGAGTATGTATGACTGACTGACTTCCGATATTCTTAACTAGCATGCTAGTCCAGAGACAGCGTATTTTCGGTACTTTGTATTATATTATTGACGACCAGTTTGTAATATTGACGAACAGTAAGTACGGATCAACTAACCCAGCTATAATAACAAGACGTTAAAAAATACTTGCAAATACTGTAAAATGGAAGACATTAACGTCAGTGCCCTCCCAAACGAGGAGCAACTCATGACCATTCTAACTACACGGCCGTCGAATGATAGTGTGATAGTTTGCACGCATCAGATCTAGCCGCAGCATTTTCGTTCATTTGCACGTAGACGTAGTAATTGGCTCACATTACATCACGTCGAGGCATATCCTTGACCACTCTGTCCCTGTGACTTGAGAATCTATTTTCCAGGCTCCCTATTTATGCTAAAGCTATATGTAGTAGTTTGTACGCGTGACGTCTAATCGTTCCGTGTCTTTGACACATTGAGACACCTGGGAATGCAGATTTCTTGGGTACGCGTTCTTCGCGATAATGTGTACCCAGGGTTGTAATGACTCGACTCGAGTCACGATTTTTTGATGACTCGTCATTTTCTCAAAATACGGAAATGACTCGTTTCGAGTCAATCTGTGTATTGACTCGACTTGGACTCGAGTCATTGCGCATGACTCGAACCAAGTCAATGACTCGAACCAAGTCATATGACTCGAGACTCAGAGGGCCACGACCGACATTTCATTGTAATTTCGAAGAACAGTAAAGTAACCACCCTATTGGGATTACGTCTATTGGTACTCGTACTTGAAAATGCGACCAGAAACTGTTAAAAGTGAGGAAAATTAGTATATCATAAATGCAACCATTCGATATCACCAAACAGGTATAAAAAGTGAGTTTAACAAGACTTTAACAGTAAACTGAGCAGTCAACACAATGACGTGGACTTGGACTCGAGTCATAATACCATGACTTGGACTCGGACCTGACTCGGTGGTGAAGTGAAAATGACTCGACTTGACTCGAGTCAAAACCCTAAAAGAGAGAATGACTTGTGACTGGGAGCTTTGTGACTTGGTTACAACCGTTTGTTAACTCGTTACTTTTGAGGAGCTCCCTATATTCTTCGCCATTCTCCAATTGCCCTTATATCATTTCTGAAACCATGTCTGGTTTCCTGTGCCCTGTCTGGTTTCCTGTAAGTAATTATGATTATATTATTATGTCTGCCACAGTGGGCCTCTCGTGGCTTTGGGCCAGTCTTTTATCATTTCAACATATACACCCTGCCTGGTCTTCAAGTATTTAATATTCTCTTAGGTCGCAAAATACTGTTTATAGGTATGAGATGAGTACACTGTTCGTTAATTATTGTTCACCAATCGCATAATGTCTTTGATAACTCTGCCTCCCCTCGATGCCAGACATCTTTGAATAATATTTTGCAGTTTTGTTGACTAGTTCGTTGTATGCTTTGTCAGAAGCTATGTATAATAGTTTCCTATCTCGCAGTTCTGCTGCACGACAGCAGCAGCCTTGCTAGTCTTAGAGAGTCTGGGTTGTAAATTTATCGTTTTCGGCGCTAGTGAAATTTATTGCGACATGACTTAGGATGACATTAGTATTATATTCTTGCTCTTCTATCATTTTTGATGCATAATCAGGTCTTCGTAAGTGAATAAGATTATAATATTATGCCGCAAATACAATGGGCCTGTTTATATCTCTGAGTACCCTGTGCGTTGATTATTGTTCACTGAACATCCAATCGCACCATGTCTTTGACAACTATGCCTCCCCTCGATGCCAGACATCTTGGAATAATATTTTGCAGTTTTGTTGACTGGTTGTTTGCACCGAATCTCTCAGAAGCATAGGTGTAAGTTGAATCCATTCACTTTTATTATTATTAGTTATTATTATAACACAACAGTGGTGCTTACTTATTATAACACAACAGTGGTGCTTATAGCCTGTTAAGACTTTGTGCTGCTGGAATCGTGTGTATATTGAGTAGCACGCTCTTTCAGCAATTTTGCCGGGTCTTTGAGCGTTGGCGATTCTGTTGAATTTCATGATAATATATGTCCTTTGTTAGCTGCTCTCTTCTCTTCTGTTAGAGAGTTTGTGTCCACTAAATGACGTTTAGTAATTCAGTAATTGTTGCCAAGTTCCCATGTTCTGCTCTGTAAAATCTATTGCGGCTTAGCTTCAACCATTCCATTCTATGCCAGTTTATGATGCTTCGTATAAACATACAGATGCCACATCCTTGTACATTAGGGCTTTTCAAAAATAACCTTTTTTCCTGAATCTTGCTGGTTACTTGATTAAATCGTTAGGTTGCCATAAAAAACGACGCACACCAAATTTGAATTCATTCCAACCAATATTCGCGGATATCGTAGAGTTTGAAAATTTTGAATTTGCCTAAAAATGCAAAACAAAATTTTTTTCAAATTTTCCTTCCAACCTTATGAAATTGTTGCGCTGCCTTCAAAAACGATGGAGAACAAATTTGACTCAATTCCAAGCTGCAGAAGCGGAGTTATTCAAGTTTTTTGATGATAATTCTGGGATGATCCACCAATCAAGGATAATCCCAGAATTATCAAAGAAAAACTGAAATAACTCCGCTTCTACGGCCTCGAATTGAGTCAAATTTGTTTTGCATCGTTTTTGAAGACAGCGCAACAATTTCATGGGCAGAAAAATTTCAAAATTTTTTTTTTTGCATTTTTAGGCAAATTCAAAATTTTCAAACTCTACGATATCCGCGGATATTGGTTGGAATGAATTTAGATTTGGCGTGCGTCGTCTTTTAAGGCAACCTAACGATTTAATCAAGTAACCAGCAAGATTCAGGAAAAAAGGTTATTTTTGAACAGCCCTATTGTACATACAGTACATATGTGTACATTGTACAATTGGAAGAATAGTGCACTGATATATTATGCCACTGTGAATTGATTCCATATGCTGCTATGACGAGCATGTTGCCATAACTGACTGGTGTTTAGTAATCTATGTGTGCTTCTGCTTTCCTGCAAGGCAGACTGTCCTATATTCATATTCTCTGATATGATACATTGTATTACTTCACAGTAATGTAGGTGACGAGTAACAAAACCGGTACGAGTTATATCGTCAATTCCTGTTACATTTTGTGTCGTAGAAAGCAATAAACGTCCGGCTTTCGCTTATAATGCCTTGTGAGATTTCATTATTGCACTGCAATCCCATATCCAGGATGGATGATAGCCAAAGATCACGTTTACATCGGGTGGGGTTTGGAGGTAGCAGGATTCCTGGCGCGATGGCTACATCCCGGCTACATCCGTATTTCGTTGCCATGCAGTCTGACTCTTTGGTGCAAAAACGCGTTCATTTCTTTCCCTAGTATTGGGACTTCAGTACAGCAGTAATTCCAACCTGAACGGCAAGGTAAATATCGATGAGAGTTCGCGATTTCGTCGGTGGTCCGTAAAGATGTAATTTTTTCTGTAAATGGTCGATGTTTTGGACCTGAAATATATTGGCTATGGCAATAATATCTGGTACGAATAAGGTGCTGTACAAGCTTTGTCTAAGGATATCATGGGACGTTTGACAAAAATGTTAGTTCCCGGAACTACGCTAATTGTAGAACGAGAGCTTTTTGAGATTTCGTGGCTATTCTCATACACGCGATTCGCCAAAATGTCTTTTTTTCTAGAAGTCGGCGTTGTTTACGACCTGAAGTACATTTCCTATACCTTTTTTAAGCCTTTTTGCACTAAATACTTTCAGTTAATATTCCCCCAAGGCAACAAGTGCGGACAATGTTCAATTGTTCATAGGCCACATTATAACCACCCGACTACGGCGTTGTGCTTTCACTCCCTCTACTTCGAGAAGGCAAAAAGTGCACACTGAGTTCAGTGTTTTATGGGAAAATGGGCCGATAAGTAACTATTCACAATAGTGAAAAAGCTAATGCGGAACCGTTATATGCAATTTATAAAAATATAAAATTCAGATATCTATGGTCGTATTGTCGTGTCGCTTCCTATCCAATATAGGTCCCCGGACTTGGGACGAAAATCCCGACTTGCGATTTAATTTTTATTACCCAAATTCGTACGCCCGCGTTGACAGTTAAATATCTTGTATTCCTCACAACGGCAAATTACGACTGCAGCAAAGAGAGGACAGAAATATTCCTACACATATCGTCGTTAGTGCTTCTGTTTTTATCGGCTCTTAGCTGTATTCAACCGGACAAATATCGTATTTTTGTCAATACAATTGTTCACGAATAAAGGTGTGATCCGGCCCGCGGGCGATTTGAAGGCTTTAATCCGGCCTGCGATGCAATTTGAGTTTGACACCCCTGTTCTAGGGATATCGTGGACATTCATCATAATCGTTTGTTGCCGCACCTGCGCTCATCGTAACACGAGAGCTTCTCGCGTATTTGGTTGAAATATTACAAGCGCTAATTCATAATTATCTATTTTGAACACGTTTTTGGCGAAGGACCTACATCAAATTTGGTATGGAAAGAGTTATATCTACGTTCTATCATATGTCAGTGTCCAAATCCGGATACGCCATTGTGCCATTAATATGATACCACCGTTCATGTTGCCACATGCCAGATTTAGTAGGTACCATTCAATTTGTGCGATAACTTCACTTCGGTCTGGTTATGTGTGATCAAATGTTGTGACAACTATGCCTCGATGTTGCTAACGGACCCATCTCTTTCTAATTGTTCATTATCAAGAGTTGCGCCTCAAGGCAGACAGCAGAGGTAACTCTTGTATGCCGATTACGTCCAGGCACTCGCCTGATTGCTCACTAGGTTTAAGCTAGATATAATGGATACAGAATATGCTACTGCTGCGTCGTAACCGGCCGCAATTACAAACTGACCGGTTTCTATATTAAGTGCCATAAAAAATGGCAATTTCCGTTTGCTATTCTGCCTATTTCTTCTTACTATTCTATCTTTGCTGCTATACTCGCTACTACATACTACGGGCAACTCTCTACGACCCAACGTACTTCGCGGCCGCCCTACGAACGAATGAAAGAAATGAGGTTTCGCTTCTTCTCTCGTTGGATGAGGTGACTCGTGCGTGACCAACCATTGATTGCGGAGATCCCATTACTTGTGAATTTGGCACATATACTTCGTTTCCATGCGCGGCCGGCGGACGACCGAAAGGTCATGACGCATTCGTTGTACATGTCGGCCGTGTTTCCATGACCAGGCGTAATCCGATCGTGACTTGCCGAACTAGGCGGCCGAAGAGGTCGTGATGACTTTCTTGGCTGACTGATTCAGTAATAATTTCACCACATGAGATGGCGACAAAATAACTCAATAGGTCATGAACCGATACGACTTGTAGCGGTCATTCAAACAAACAACCGGCCAAGACCTGGAACATGTTGGCCTAAATGGAACATGTAAAATTAATGCCCATGCACCACTTGATTAAAACTAACAGAATATAGGATAAGACTGGAAAATATGAAAATGAAGTGGCATGGGTGATACACATATGGGATATCGTCGTCAGATAATTTCGAGCGCAGACTAGTAACTTGTTGTCTAGTACGGTTACCATCTTTTGGAAACGGGAAAGGAGGACACTTTTTCAAACTTCCGAACTTAAAATACCGATGGTAAATACTGAAAAAATGGTAAATTTTCTCCACTTCGCAGTCGGTTGACTAAAAAAAGGGACAACTTTCCACTCAGCTGCAGCTCCCGAAATACCCGTCGGAGCTTCACTTCGGTGCTGATTTGCGGCATCTCAGTCGAATTTGCCAAAATTGACCAAAATTCCCCAAAAAGAGGACAAAATCTCAAAAGGGAGAACATGTAGGCGGCCTCGCAGGGCATTTTCAAAAACCCGAAAAAGGAGGACGTATGGTAACCCTATTGTCTACCGGTTCTACTGATTCGTCGTCATAATTCAGAGACTGTGAATAAGTTGCAAAGTTCACCGAGCTTATGGTCCAATTGTAGTTTGTACACATGCTACAGAAAACAAACCTTCGAATTGTGGCAGCAATGTATGTGAGCAGATCAAGAATAAGATTTCGGAAGCTTAGGGGTGATTCGCAGCAGTACCAGTACTGCTTCACTTCCGTTCCAATCATATTGAAATTCCTGAATTCGCAATGCCTCCAAGAATTGTCAAAAAATGTGGTCTCAAACTGAAAGACAAAACAAAAAAAAACTTGGCCGCAGCCATTTTCTTCAGAACGCCACCGTAATGAAGCTGCAATTTATTGAAATTTCCACAGGACCTTCACGCTCCAGCTGCCGCGGCTGCTTAACCCGTTACATGGCACGATGTCTTCATCGTCGCACTTGCTCGACGAGATAAGGCAGTCAGGCAGAAAACAAACTTTAGACATATTTACTTCATAACATCGGCTGACACACACACAGGAAAATTTGAAAAACTAATTATTAAGCATTGCCAGGATATGGGACATTGAAAACAAAGTAGTTGCTTCATATGCTTCAAAAATTGTCAATGTTGTGAAAAGTGGCAATTTCAAGCATCCAGCATGCTTCGCTCATACATTGTAGTAGGTAGTTCATAGAGATATTCAAAATATGAAAGCTATTACACTCAAGATAGAACGATTTTTGATCATTTCTATCGCAGCACTTTTGCGACATCTCTCCAATCCCAAATCAATAATGGACCACTGGTATTAAAATTAAAATAAATAATCAGTCTCACGTTGGAATTCGACGTATCAAATGCTCAACAGAACAAGGGTTCTCCAGAAATCCATTGAGGTAGGGTTGCCATACGTACTCTTTTAAGAGGATTTGTCCTCTTTTTTGAATGTGTCATCGGAGGACGCCTAAATGTCCTTTTTTGAGAATTTTGGTTAAATGTAAATGGATATTGAACTAAGATGAAGGAATTCAGCGGCCAAGTGGCGGAATAACGGGTTTTCGGGACTTGAGCCGGAAAAATGACCTTTTTTAGTCAACCAACGCAATATCTGATAGAAAGCCGATAATTCGGGATTTGAGTCGGGAACATGACCTTTTTTAGTCAACGGGCCACTCAGTTGGGAAATTTACCATTTTTTCAGTATTTTTTACTCCAGTCTTGTAAGTCGGAAAATTTTGAAAAAGTGTCCTCTTTTCAGATTTTCGAAACATGATAACCGTGATTTAGGCAAGCCTCGGAATTTTGCGCTATCGCATTGAAAATATTTCGTCCTTGGAATCGGAAGCGCTCACGGAGCTGTGTTTGACTTTGCAGCCGTGAGAGACTGTGTGACAAAGAAAATTTCTGCTGGAAAAGCAGTGATCGTATCTGTTTAACACTGATGTCGGAATTTGCGTAGAAATTGTTGTATCGTTGATCGAAAATCTTTATGCTCGTTATGCAAATATGGAAAACCACCCAATTCTCAAGTCTCGTGTTACGCTATTGGATCCGCGATTTAACCGCAATGAATTTCGTCGCAGAAGTATGTCGCAGGAGCAACGCTGAAGTGTGGTCAGACCATATCTGATCGGAGTAGTCAACCAATGGCTGCTCGAGTTAGCATGATTGTTTGAATGTGTGCTCTTACCTTTAGCTCGTTTAGTGTCACTGATAACTATTTATTATTTGTTTCATTGATCGTCTGGTTAGTTAAAACAAACTCAGTGTTGCAAAATGATGTTACCAGAACAGGATGCAACCCCAAGTACCAGTAAAGGGTGCGACGGGGCCTACGATATTCACGGCCTTATCTGGTACATTACGCTTGCAAGAGCTAACAGGCCGATGCTCACAAAACAGAAATTCGCGATTATGCGCGATTTCGCTTCTCGCTACCAGACGCCTCGCCTCAGATAAGCTGTGTGTATTCGTACAACAGGTCAAATTAGTACCTTACCGTCAGAAAGTGACAAGAGTTGACCTCTCAGATCCGGTTATCCACCAATTGCAGAAGTAGGCTAAGTAGTGAGACAACACCGACATGCTCATGTAAACCATTTTATTGCATGGTAAAATGAATTCAAGCACGTGAAGAAGAATTAGTACACATGTCATATTAGAAACTACTTGCAATAACCAACTTGTATCAAAAACAAACTTGCAGCATACAAGCTACGGCCATAAGTACCGGTAACGAGAATGAAATGCATCACCAAAGAATGCAAGCTATGTCTTGCTCAACTGTAGTTTTAACGTCCGTTTTTAAAGCATTTGTATCACAGAGGCATTAACTAGCTTCTGCTTGTTATTGTAATATATAATCACAATGATTTTGTCGCCAATTTCAAACTTGATATTGATGATCACAACATGCAAAGTGCAAATCCCCCCCCAAAAAAAATAATAATAATAAAAAACGATGCAAAACTTATTCACTGCGACTTAGGGTGAGGGCAGATGATTTTATCAGAACAATCTAGGATTAAAAAACTGGATGAAACAAACTCGGCAAGTGGTTCTGAGGGAGTAAGGAGTCCCCCACGATCGATTAAGTCGAAATAGCGAGAAGTTGCTTTCCAATTTACCCAGGAACTACACACGACACCTTCTCACTGTAACGAGATAGAAATGATTCGGTAATTTCAATAGCCACTTCTTCAATGACTTTTTTGGAATGATAAAAATGAGTTGAGCTTGATGTCAATTTTTAGGATGGAACAGAGCAGTATTATCTTTTCAGAACTAGTAACTTCTATTGAACCAACCAGAAACCTCCCCCCACACATTTGCCTATACCCTGAGAATCGTCTATACCAATCATTACTCAGGTTCAAGAATGAAGCCATATCTTCCGTGAGAGGCAAGTAACTTTTGCAAGCTGCAATAGTCGACTCATGGAATGGAGCAAGAGCTAAGTTGACATTCTGTTTGTTATTGCTTGGATGTAACGAGGCATATATTACTTTTGGCGCTTTCCGTAAATTCGAATCATTATCATGAGATTCCCTGATTTTGTGAAGATCGCTCCATGCAATAAATCCGCTAGACCCGCTAGATATACACCTGAAGAATCAACGGCGAATGAGAATGGAGGAAAGACAAATTTCTTAGCTCGAAAAGTTCTTCCAGTATATTGTGCTCGGATTTGTCTCATACATTTTTGAGATATTTCGGGATGTTGAATGATGCGCCACGCCACACCTAGTCATCATTGAATTCCATACGGTAGAAAATTACATATTGATTACCCTCTTTTGTACATGGTATAGCTTTCTGGAGTGTGGGACTCGGTCAAATCTTATAAACTGCTCATTTTATCAGACAGCTCAAAATCTTTCAACTGATCATTCTGAAATACCCTTCTCTTCAGTGGTTTTCTGCAAGTTGTCATAGTCGGGATCAATGAAGGCCGTTGCAGCTCATGCTCCGGTCGGATGGTAGGAACTGGTTTTCTATCCAAGAGCAGCTTTTTTCGAAAGCCACAGTCTTTATTGTACTTTGCTTCGAAGTGCAACGCACAAATTACAGAATTCTTCGTTGGCTTCCAATCACGTCCATTCACGCAAGATATCCATTTTTTTGTAACTCCAAATCCTCAAATGGAAATTGAAACTTTTTGTTTAGTTGTCAAATATCCAGCCATACAACCATACGCACAGCATTTATTGACCATTATCAATTATTTTACCTTAAGCTAAACCTGAGTCACCAAGTATATACAATCAGTCAAATTAACTGAAGCTCACCACCAATTCTTCGCCATATACATAATGCGCACCATAAACCACTGCATAGCGGTATCCTACATCACGCTGTAAGCCGGTCAAAACGACAGCTAAACGTTTTCCACTACACTATATACGGAATATCGGCCACGGAGCATTTAGCTAATCACGGCATCATCCTGTAACATTTCAAACGCGGCGACGAGCTCAAAAACTTCATCTCAAACTTGAGGGGTCTGCTACAGAGTATTTCAATCGCATTACTGTAGCCTGCCTAATAGTAAAGACGGTAAAAACGGCAGCTTAAAACATATCTGTCAACCTTCAACTCGAAAACTCGCTTCAAAATGCGAAGAGTCCGGTATGAGAAGCGAAATCGAGACAATCGCCGATTGTCACGTTGAGAGTAATCGTCCTATCAAAACTTTCGCCCATTATTACGTCAAGAGTAATAGCGAATTTCTGTTTTGTGAGCATCGGCCTGTTAGCTCTTGCAAGTGTAATGTACCAGATAAGGCCGTAAATATCGTAGGCCCCTAGTGCGAACATGTTGAATCGAAACAGTCACTCCCAAAAGAAGCCATCGTTTTGTGACTTGTATCGATGACGTAACAATTCAATTTTCAGATAATAAAATCAAAAATAAAATTGTTGAAATGATAAAATTAGTACAATTTTACGTGCGAACTTTTGATTTGTACATTTAAAAACAAGCCAGCTACTTGAAATGCATTATCAGTAAACGATGGGCTAATGCCAACCGGTTAACCCAGTGGTTCCCAAAGTGGGCGCCAGTGTCCCCATGGGGGCGTTCGCGAGCGCTAAGGGGGCGCTGGCCATGAAATTGGCGATTGGGGGCGCTGGATATAAACTTGGCGCGGTAGGGGGGCGCTGAGAGCAAATGCTGGGGTCGGTGTAGGTTTAGAAGTCAACTGCTGCGTAGTGTTGAAACTATTGATAAAATGCAGCTAAATTCGCAGTAAATATGCAGAATTGATTCAGTCCAGGCAATTTAGGGTCGTTCGTCTATTTATTCAGCTGTACCGGAAAAGTCCATTGTTACTCGACAATGATGATCAAGCCATGCAATGAACTAGTTTAGCAGCCGGCAGTATCCCTGATAAGCGTGGTTCATTGTGCGCTGTGAGAACTACGAACTATTTAACAGAGGTGGTCAAAGTAGTCAAGACAGCTACTCAAGTAGAAGTAGAAGTAGTGACGGGGAAATCTACTCAATTACAAGTAGAATTACTTCTTCAATAAGCCACATAAAACTACTTGAAGTAGAAGTAGAATTAACTGACTTTAAATCTACTCAAGTAAGTAGTTTTGAAAACAGTCTTAATTCGTTCGCATGGACTGTCAAAAGCTGCGAATTGAGCTATGCAGCACGTGCAGGGAGCTTGATTCGTATTGATGCATCCTACGAGGTATCAATTTTCGACAGAATAAATATTGTTTCGCATCATGGGATGCAAATTATAGTACTGATATGAAAATCCGATACTTATCCTTTGTTTACTAGAACACCCCGTTTTTAGAGAATATCATGGGATGGCGCCCTACCCCATATTATAAGACCCCAAGTTTAGGCGAAGAGAAATACGTAGAAGATGTATCGGATACGGTTACATTACGTTGCGTGATTATTATACGTTAATAACAAATATTGTGGATCGCAAAAGTTATTTAGTGTAGGCTAGCTTTATTTTTGGAAAATGTTTATACTTTAACATCCATGAAAGTAATTAGAACTCTAAGTATGATACTCGCAATTAAAATGAAATACAAATACCACTTCTAAAAAACGGAGAATATATTTCCTGTATTTTGTCCACAAAGCTTAAAAGGTCATCTGCTAAAACAGGTGTAACGTTCAAAAAAGCTGGATTTTCAAGATTATCGAGACACGTAAGGGGCTGCTAGATTACAATATGACAGGTAATTGCTAGATCGCGAAACGGTAATTTCAAACGTTGTGGTGGGCCATATTTACTGTGATGAAATATTTGATATGGCCGATATTGCGGTGTGAGAGGAACCAAGCGATCCGGTACCTAAATTACATCCACTGATACTTTCATGAAAACATATTTGTCACTCCATCACTACTATGCGCAAAGCGCAATAAAATTTCTGGGCTCTCCTTGACTTTTATGAATATTAAATGTTGGTACTCCATGAAAACAGCCGCGGAATTCCTCAAGTTATCGTTCGTATTGGGGATTAGACTACTTCTACTTGACAAACAGAAAATAGCGAAAAGTAAGTAAGTAGATCACAAAATATTACGAAGTAGAAGTAGAGAAATCAGATCTACTTGAGTAAGTACCAGAAGTAGAGGAATACTTCTTGAGTACTTCCAAAAAGTAGAAGTACTTCGTTACTGACCACCTCTGCTATTTAAGCAGTTATTGCTCACTGCAAGGTGGGATGGCTTTTTACCTGTCTTGCGTTTTTTTATTCCCCGTTTCAAACGATCGTGGATTTTCCACAGCGCTTTCGACACGGCGTTCCGGTTGCGAGAAACGATATCGTTTCATCTTGACGGGCATATTTTGCAAAATTTATGACTAGAATATATCCGGTCTCAGTAATGATGAAACCTGATAAAGGTGAAAAGGGCATCACTGCCCGGATTCAGTGATAAGCCCGTGAAATTTCAGCAAAATTTGGCGACACGTGAACTGTCCCAATTCTCAAGCTTGCATGAGCTACCGGTCCTGCTCGAATACCCGATTTTGACGGAGAGACATAAATAAATTATCTTTGAAAATTGCACGCGGATATGATGATTGATTCCAGGATATATTCCAATTACAATTTCCTCACTGGATATCCAATCCATTCTGTGAAGCTCCCGAGCATAAAATGATTGAGGAGCTGATTGTGATTACATTGTCGTGTAAAACAATTTTGAGTTCAACCTCAAGTTCTATATCTCCAATCATTCGTTCTGGATTCAGAATGGAATCAAATAGAAATACTCTCATTGCAGTCGGGTTGACTTTTTCGTCGTTGTTATTTCCCGCTCATGTGTTGTCAGTGCCGTGACTGGAAATTTTATAATGAGATTGTTCTTATCAAAACTCAAACGCAATATGACGAGTATGATGATAATAATAATACATCAGCTTCATCCGCCTCATTACTAGCTGTAATAAATGCAGAACAACTTTCGTTTATGATTTAAGCGTGGTAAGGGGGTGTCGGGGGGCGCTGGAACTTAATTCGTTGCCCAGGGGGGGGGGGGGTAGCTCGAAAAAGTTTGGGAACCACTGGAACCGATCGCATAAAACAGAAACTCACCACTGCTGATACATTGCATTACATCACTAACCGGGATCTGTAATCGAAGCCCATGCGTATCCGAAACTTGCTAAAGCAAACATTAGGCAAGCATCCACTACGAGCAGGTAGCCTACCTATTCTATTGAGAACGATATATTTTGCCAATGCTCTTTTTAAACTATAAAAATCGCTATTCATCCCAATCACTCAACTTTTTATAGCTCACCTTTCAATCATAACTGAATTGAATATAGATACAAATTTTTTACTGTACAGCGGATTGAATAAGAAGCTCAACTTGATTGACTAAGTGTGTACGTGTATACAAGTAAAAATACATTCACGTGAAACAGAAATTGATCGATTCTTCCTCAACATCAGGCCCCTAATACCAGATGAAGACGGAGTAAGTTCTATTTTTGATATTATTATTATTACTAAAATATATATATATATAATATCTATCCATGAGCGATCATCATTATTTTATAATTGATATATATGAAATATTTTACAATACAATCTAATACAAGGTCGCAAAGTCAGCATAAGCACATGATATTTGACACAGCCGACATGATAAATCCTAGAAATAGTCTACCTAAGTAAGTAAACGGGAACCACACCACGGCTTGGGTGTGATTGAGAATCCAGTCCGTCATGCAGCCAAGAGTCAACTCGGTCATTCTAAAAAAAACACAGCCACATTAAAATAGAATAAAAACAAAATCAAACGCAGATGCATGGGCTATATTGTGTTGTTACGAGTTCAGAATAATACAGAGTACATGTAATAGTACTTTTCGTCAGTGGAGGCTCGTCGCGAGGAAAATGGGGCACTGCCACACCGGTAATTCTGTGCTATATAATGTTAACATCAATTGACATTTACAAACGTAGAGCATTCAATAAATGGTCGTGCACATATTTGACAGCTTGTAATGACTCGCGTCGCGACTTTTCAGTAACTCGAGTCCATTTTCTGAAAATGCGGACAATGAATCGATTTGTGTGTTGACTCGACTGGTGCTCGAGTCATTGCGCATGACTTGAGACTCATACAGCGACGACATGCATTTCATTGTGACTTGATTGGATACAACCCTGGCATTTTACAATTAATTCACGGAATCTCCATCCACGGCGCTCACCGATTTCTCAGCTCATTCAAGGGCACTAGCTAAATTCAAGATTATCTGAATTCAAAATTAGCGTTACCATGCGTCCTCCCTCCTTTAGGAGGATCTGTCCACCTTTTTAGCAATTCGTCCTCCTTTATAGGTTTGAGAGCCTGGCGTAAATTACCAGGTGTACTAGCCCGACTTGCCTGTTTCGCTTCTGTTGTCCACTGAAGAAAATCCCGTTGATACCACTGACACCGTTGAGAATCTTCTGACAACGGGGTCGTACACTTTCCGAAATTCGCCGGTTCTGATTGCGGTGATGTAGAACGTGAAGACCCCCTAACAGAAAACGAAGTTTTGACATTTTGTGGCAGCTTAATAATCAGGAAGCGTCAAACGGAAGATTTACAAGGTTATAATCGAGCAATGTCACAACTAGTACTACCAGTATGTCAAAGAGAATTTTCATGGGAGCTGGTGGGTAATATATGTCTTATCTCTGGACCCTAATTTAGAGTTGCAAGAGTCAGCGTAGTGATCCGAATTTCGGAATGCAAATCCATCCGCCTCCGGCTGTAAATTTGAAATTCAGAGTCCGAAAAAAAACGGCTGGCAAGCTTCCAATTCGGAATCCGAAAGAATCCTGCCAATATCATACCTATTTTACATAGTTTAGTTGAAAACCCCTGCTAAAATCCTGATCCAGTCTGGCTGAAAATCAATGAAATCCTGAATCGGATCATGACCACTTCTTACCGTAATAGGTCATTTTGGCATCGTTCTTCATGTTAATTAAATTGCAGTTGTATCACATTGTACATTGTGTTTGTCTTAAGCGGATGAAAATAAATAATCTGACCACTATTATTTTTTAATGGACTTCTTGGCTCGAAACATGCGTACAGTGTCGTTACTCTTACCAGAAACGAATGAATGCTTCTATTTGATAAACGATGAAAATGAACGGAAGATCCACGCATAAATAACGCAGTTCTAACTTAATTCACAAAAATAATGGAAACTTGCAAATTTGAGCCCAACGCCGTACAGTAACCGAACCATAGTATTACATTTGTAACATAGCCTGACGATAAACTGACTCATAATCAATGTGTCATTCACAACATAGTGGTTATTAGAATCTAGCAGGGTTGTAATGACTCAAGTCGCGATTTTTTGGTGACTCCACTTATCGCAAATATATTTTTCAAATGCATAAAATGACTCGACTCGGCTCGAGTCAATTTTTATATTGACTCGACTTGAATTCGAGTCATTGTGCATGACTGGAACCAAGTCATGGACGGTCAGGACAGACATTGCCACTTCGAAGAATAGTATAATCACCTCATTAGTGGTATTTCGTCTATCTTTCCTGATACTTAGAAAATACGGCATGACACTGTTAAGGCGGGGGGAAATTAGCATATTATGAATGCGAGTCAATTTATATCACTCGAGCATAGTTGAAAAATGTGGGTTGAACTGGATAGAACTGAAAACTTAACAGTGAACACAATGACTTGGACTGGAGTCAAAACACAACGAATCGGACTCGACCCTCTACTAGCTGACTTGATTCGGCGGTGAATTGAATAAGACTCGAGTCAAACTATAAAAGTGAGATTGATTTGTGACTCCGACCATTGGGACTTGGTTACAACCCTACAAATCCAGTGATGTTATGAACTTAAGTAGCTAAAACTGTAATGAACTAAATATGAAATGTGAGTCGTGTTTCAAGTCCAGTTTCAATATTGAACTACACATTACTTCCAGACGTCCCTCACCTGAAATGAATTGGTCAAAGCGAACAGCCAACTCATTGCGGTGAGAAATGTCTGATCTTCAGAGATAAGCATCACATATCCGAAAATCCAAGAGAGACCCATGGTAGTCGCCAAACAAAGTGACGTGACAATGTGTTGTCGTAATGTCCTTTTCCTTTTTGTGGATTTAATCTTAAAGGACGATAGGATTGATTATGCGTGAAACAATAGAGCTAGACCAGGGGTTCTCAAAGGGTGGGCCATGGCCCACTGGTGGGCCACAAGAGCATTTGAGGTGGGCCACAGAGCTATTTGGAAAATTTTAGAAATAATGTAAGTTTAGTAATATTTGCTGTGTTAATCGCTAAAAAATGAATTCATATTAGTTGATTATACGTATGCTACGTAAAGCTTTTCATCCGACTCTGATGAGACGTAGTGGTACGTATGGAGTCAGCATTTCAAGTCGAAAATGGGAGGCAGAAATGCCGGCTTTTTCCACTGGCTATGACTACTTATGGCTAACAGCAACTAAAATAATTTCGAGTTTATAATACCTGCGGGAAGGTAATGCTGAAGTAACCGAGTATTCCGGCAGGGTCATAATATGGTAAGTCGTTGAAAGAGGGTAAACTCGGAAGGAAGTGTAATTGATGTATAGATTTACTGTACTTCGGCAGGGCGTCTTATTGTAAGTTAAAAATGGTCATACTTGCAAACTATTAGCAACTTCTTGTGGAGGTATACTGCACCACCTCAACGAATAGTAATGGATTGAGGATTCAGAGGGGCGCAGCGGGTGCTAGTATTTGGAGTCTGTTTAAAATGTCATACCTGGAAATCAATGTACCCTACATAAAGTAAGAGTCACATGAATTGATAGTATCACTGGATTGAATATTCCGGAATCGCAACTTCAGTTGGTTCAGCACGTGACATACAATGTACATTGTACAGCATGCATAATGAGAAAATCTTTCTCTACTCCTCTGTAGTACCCCATTAACCAATGAATTGTTTGAACTGGCCCAGAATGATTATACTATTCCCATCAATAGTGGAACTAAAATCCCAATCACACAGTGTATGCGGAAATTCGATCATTGTGTTTCGCGAAGCGAATGGAGCAGCGGACGACCATAAAATATTCAGAAGTTTTAGCATATGATCTACCAAGAGCCATAACTGCCGCACCCAAACCCCGAATTTGGGGAGCTAGAAGGAGCCCATAATTTCCTTGGTCTTTGTTGGAAAATATTCATTCAACTTGAAAATTTTCGTCGCGCTTCGCGCGACTTCATACCACGCCGTGTTGATATTTTAATTTCATCAGTAAATAAGGAGAAAAATGCGCATATTTTAGAGAAATAGGCATATCGGCGCCGTCGATTACTACGCATTGAACAGGATTATGACTTTAAGATTAGAGGTGAGCCACAACACATTTTCAAACCGGAAAATGGGCCACGGCCAAGAAAGGGCTGAGAACCCCTGAGCTAGACACATTAAAATGTAGCATGTACTCCTTCAGCTGGTAGCAGTGGCGTGCAGTCAGGGAAGATAAGTGATGCGGGGGGTCAATTGTCGTCATACTAAATAATAGTGGGCTGCCTAAATTCCTTTATAATTAGCTTATAACATGGTCCCAAACGTGGACGATCTCGCCCCCTACCCAGTGGGCGATTTTGACAAACAGTGGCGAAAATACCGAAGTGGCGATAGTGCGTCGATAATGTTAGAACAGATATATTAACTAATCGGCGCGAAATGCACTCTATCTGCTAAAGAATGTTCACTTCCATCGATTTATACCTGGAGGCGGGTGTTTTGGAAGTCATGTCGAAAAATGACCTTTCTCATGCACTTCACCAGCGATCAGAGTTTAGTTGTATAAAATTTCCCGTTTATATGTCCTCTTTTTGGTTCCGAAATTATGGGGAACGAAAATTTGCGTCGAGCTTGATTCGTCTGTTGCGTCGATTTTTATGAACAACTAAATCTTGACCATTTTACACTCAAATTCAGTGAATTCGCATATGTATTGTTCCAAAATATACCTTGAAAGGATATGTGAAACATAGACTGGCTACGCATCACATATGATAGCGCAATTCACATAAACAGCTCAGAATTTACGATGACTGGTGGTAATCGAATGGTATTGTCACACTGATTCCGAAAATCTAAATATTAATAATGTCAGAATACCACAACCCCCTCAAAATCGCCAAAGAATGTGGAAATTGTCTTTGATTTGTAAAACTACCGTGCAGAGAAACAAAAACCTGGTGAAAATCGTATGAATCTAACTCACCGATTGCTAGCTAGCAATCCGACAATCGCAGCGCTTAAAAACAATGCGTGAACCGTCGGTGTTGAATAAATTGTATAATTGCAACGGCCAACATGTAATGAAAAGCAAATGCAGTCCCTTACTGATGTAGCTGTTATGTGTTTTCCTGGATGCGATTCCGTCAATTGTGGGTAAGTATAGTATCTTCTTACATAGCCTGCGTGTGAAGACTGCTAATGTATTAAAGTTAACAAAATCAGCTACCATTTTGGATTTATCTATATTTGTAAATCTGTCTGCAGAGGAGCCAGTGCCTCACCAACCATGAATCTCACTGCACGCCACTGATAGGTATACAGTGAGGGCACCAGTCAACACCAACCTCACCTGAGCCATTTTACAGCTAATTTTCGGGATTACGATGCAGAAAACTACTATGTTGAAGAGTAGCAGTAAACCAACAGGCAGCAGAAATCCAAAATAAAGCGAGAAATATCGCAGCCAACAGAAATTCCCAGCTCTGTATGACGACTCGGACGTACTAGCGCCTAAATGAAACAGCTGATGATTGGGATTATCACATAGCGCATACGACTAATACCTGCGTCGATTCGGTCGATATGGCCAAGTGTTATCCCTGCGTTAAGTAAGACGATGATAAGCGGAACTCCATACGCAAACCACGCTGCAAATTGAATCTTGAACCTTCTCCCTAATGATTCCATTACCTGATATGATTGTAAATATATGTTAGCTAGATAACCATATCCTAAAAATATTTCGATAACAAGTTTTCTAATTCATACCTTTACATTTTTTGAAATACTTCATAAAATTTTCAGTAACAATTTGCATGAAAAAACAGAAAAAAGTTGCAATATATACTTTCAGACAGCTTGAAACAAAACACTCATACTACATAAATTCGGAGTATTCAGGCAGCTACCGGAAGATGTAAAAAGTTGCATAAGTTCAATAAACTTGCCATAATAATCGCCTTCGAATATTTACAAATGGAGTACGACACTGGCTCACCAGGAATGCAGATACAAACACATTCATAGGGTATACCATTTTCATGTTAATTTATATGACAGCAAGTGAACACACTGTGTTTAGTTATATAATGGATTTTTTAGAAACATATCAGATATACACGACCCATTCGTCACGTCAATACGCTACATACTGCAAACGTTATGTCACTTTAATGCTGATGCTGATATACGTACCCCATTAAATGAATGGTTGTTAGTTGCACATAAGACCACGAAGCTGCAGACTAATACGGCAAGATGCTGACTATAGCTCTCACCTGAACGATATCGCGGTAGATAGTGTAACTATAAACACCTGTCCAAAACCAAGTACACAAGAAAGAATACTGCAAAAGGGCAGTTACTATCGTGCACTGCATTGTTTTGACCTGAAACAGAAGCAAACGTTGCAAAATAATCAGCCGATGATATCAAATCTCGAAAAGCTTGCCACATAAGAGAGTGAGTGATAAGATTGAAACATTCGATGAAAATAATATCGAGAAATTCGTATGAATTCCAAAATATGTTCTGATTTGAGTGGAATTCCGACAGGTTTTAACCTCTAGTTAAAATCAGCCACTCAGCCTAAGAGTTCAATCAAGGCTTCTCAAAAGTCAAAACTAGTCGAGCAGTGTAGGAAGTATGTAACTAAGGAATACTTCAAACGTTTTATGCTAGATCAGTGGTTCCTAACGTGGGCGATATCGCGCCCCTGTGGGCGATTTTGAGAAACAATGGGGCGATACGGGGAGGGGGGGGGGGGCGAAAATTTTAGAACATCCAATGAGATATATTTAATTAAAAGGGCGAAAAATGCACGTGATGACGGCTTATTCTGCATATGACGCCAAAGTTGACTGAACGAAGGAGGTCAACTCGACGGGAAGTAGACAAGGAAACCTCTTTTCCTAGCACCTACTCGGAAAAATGACTTTTTGTTTAGTTAATCCACCAGCGATCGAAATCAGGTGAATAAATGTCCTGTTCAGATGTCCTGTTTTTCGGATCCGTAAATATGGGGGGGGGGGGGTGATGATTTTTGTCGTTATTAATAAGGGGGCGATAAGTCGAAAAATGTCGGGAACCCCGTACTAGATGTTGATAGTGTAGAATTCAAAAGCAAAATGCCCATAAAGGCATGATGCAGATGATCGTAATAAAAACTTTAGAATGAGAATGCAAGAAACCTGTGAATCCACTCCAGCAACAAACATTGTAAGTGCAACGGCTAAACAGATGCAGATATTCGCAACGATCTGCATTTGATATGTCCTGCGATTGTTCCTGCAAGAAGCGTGAGTTCATATATAGGTAGGCTACTTCATATCATATGATACTCCGTTATCGGTGCAGTAGATGAAAGGTGTTGAGTTCATCGATTTACTAAACATAGTAAGACTTGATACTCCATATTGTTTACTCTTACGAGTGTATCCATCGTGACAATCATGCGACATAATTCACCCCTGTGTCACAACTTGAAATCTGGATATTGCACCGATTTTTAGCGTCATCAATAATATTTGTTGGGTGCGGAGATGAATCTTTCCGAAGTAGTCCACCCTGATTGTCTGCTAGAAGCACACGACCCAATATACTTATCAGAACATTTGTATATACTTCTATATCTTAGCAATGGCAACTTTAACTTGTAATTAAGTAAAAATTCATCGCATCACTCTACTTCTACCTGAGTAAAATGCGAATACTTTGACCTCCTTAGAACACCTGTCGACGAACGTATATCTAAAGGGCAGAGCTTACATGAAAGTAGCCTTACCGTGAAAGACAAATGATGATGAAGGTGAGCATGAGGCCGGCGATGGAAAGCCCGGACCCGATGTACGTCACAAGGCTTAGGGCTACGTCCACATTAAGTTTGGAACGACTCTGCAAATACAAACCGATTAGAAAAGTGATAAACGTAGTAGACTAGGAAATCACTTTTCTGTGTAATAATAAGACATTTCAAAAATTATTTTGAATATCATGCTGGGTGTGAGATGTTGAAATATTTCAGTAGTAGTCCCTATCATTCGGCCATTTCTCTATAGACATCGATATAGCGTTTTTATACGACAGGGGCGGGCAACTTCTGCATTCGGCGGTCCTGATATGGACGAATGAAGTAAGCCTACTTGGCGGGCCGGATTACAGATTCGATATATTATTCGCGTATTTATTCACGTATACATGGAATGCGTCGTATTTAATGTAGTCCAAAACAGTATTTTATGAATTTATTAAGCTAATGCACTTGAATAGCAGCTGCAGTCTATCAGACATCTGTGGTCGATCGAAGTCTTCAACAAGTTCTTTGAACTCTGGCTGCATATCAGACGTAGAAAGTAAAGAAACCCTTGGTAAAGACAGCACGTGAACATCAGTTATATTGAAACGCAGCCTTATCTTGTTGATGTTCATGGTCGCGAATGTTTCCTCGCAAATATGTGTAGACCCGACCAGAACTAGTTTCATGACCATCTTACTCAGGGTAGCAAACTTGAATTCAATCTGTGACGCATAATTTGTTTCCATACTTTGGGATTAGAGTTTCACTTTCAGGGTAGGAACTATCTGCGCGCCGCTCTAAATCCCGTATGTTGTCGACTCATGCTCCAGTTGGTCTCCAAAGTTTTGTTCTTATGAATGCATATTGTGAAATTCGTGGACATGGTTGATGAACGAATTAGGAGTGATTTTGACAGTTCTGTTTGGCTTCAAACAATATCCATCAACTCTAACTCGGCTCGGTTTGCACATGTATCATTATATTCTTACATAACTGCGTAAAAAGGTAAGGTGGAAGTGGATTATAATGACCGCTATCAATGCATGCATGATCGGGGAAATAAATGCACTTTCGGTTCAATTTTTACTCGACAATTTCAATTGTATGCTTCATAATGAAAACTGGCCAGAATTACCAACACATTTTAATACAATCACTCGATTACAGCTGAAATATCAATATCAAAAAAATTATAATGAGCCGGGTAATGTACTGAGCCAGGGATGGGCAACAGCGCACGGACCACATTCAACATATGAATCCGTTCGCTGGCCGCATTATAGTATAATCGGAATTATTAGTCGGGACGCAAGCTTTTAGTTGATTATATGTAACCATATTTAGGCGCCGAAGACATGGAGATAATATATAGTTATAGAAAAAAAAATAATTTAAATATTGATTTGATGATAACGCACATGCGTCAGAAACATTACCGAGATTTCATAAGCTGGCTATCCTCAATCAATTCGTCAAAATTAGGGATGGACGTAGGCTATAGGTTGCGCCGATTATTAGGACAGGATGAATGTGGAGCAGCGATCTGCTCATAGATATGCTGATTCTACGTTTGGTCAAGCTTCAGCACACAAAATGCTGTCAGCGTCATCATAACCAGCATATGACCTTTAAATACGTTTCAGCAAAATGCATGTGCTAAACTTGCCTTGTTCATGTTCTTTTGACGACGATATCAACATAATTTACGGTTGTCTAAATCATTTGATCAATTCGGTTGACTTATTTTGTACCTCGTTGTTTGATAACGTGTGCCTATAATGAGGATGTTCGGATTCAAGTGGTGTTTTAAATTGTAGCAACGAATTCATTATAATAATGTCATATTATGACAAGTTATACATATAGACCTATTGCATTACCTCTCCAACACCGAAACAGTAGTAACTATCAGTTGATTATTTATTTACTACAATGCATTCATCTTCAACTCTTCGCTTTTTGTATTGATTTGGAAACCATGTTATGATTGAGTTGAGATCGAAGCTACGAATGATTTGCCCCTAATTGCTCAGTGCTCATGCTCATTTGCTCATATAGAGGGGAAGGATTTACCCAACACACGCATGGACCGGTTTTTCATAGAACAGCACTGAGATTTGTAGTTCTAATCTAAAATCACTATTGTGATCCGAACTAAGTCATTTTCGTTTTGATTTTTCTGGATGTTCAGCAATCAAAACGTTTCAAAATGCATGGACCCGAGGTTGGGCTTTTGCGGCAACAATAAAATAATAAAATACAATATTAGGATTATGTCTTAATCAATGTCATGGTGAAATATAATAGGAAAAAATTTAATCAAGTCGCTCTAGTAATTAGATTTATGCTGCGTATTTTGTCAACTTTTCGCGGGGAGCACAAAATGTTCACACGGGCCACATGCTGTCCGCGGGTAGTAATTTGCCAACCCCTGTAACAAGCAAACACAATATTCCAAATTTCAAACATTATTGAGCGTCAAAATTTTAAATCTGCGTTATCAACAAATAACTTCAGTCGCTCTTTCGGGCATTGAGTAAATGTAAATGTACAGAGATTATTTTTATTGACACATTGATAACCTCTCTTTGATACAATTTGATCACATTTTCAGTATAGTTGTATGGACATATGCAGAAAGTTTATAAAGTTTGTCGCAGATGTAAAAGGATCTCAGAGCTCCAGTGCGTGACACTTCTTTAGGTAATATGGTTAATTCTAAATCATATCAAAGTAGTGGTTTGGATATTAATAAAATGATTGTCTTAGACTCAATTACATGTGGCACGATCCACCAACGCAGAACCAGCAATGGTGCAGCAAATACGTCCGATATAGAAATTTTATTCGTCAGCCGCAATGGCGTGAAATACGCAACTCGGTGGATAAGAGGACGTTTATCAAACTGTTGCTGATGTTTAGTTAATTAACTCTCAACTCCACAATGTTATAGGTTAAAAGTCCTGCTTACCACAAGAATCGCGAAATTCGTCAAGTGATCGCACTCACAACTAGCCGGGAGTCCCGGCTGTAAAACGCATCCTTTGTGTGACCAATCTCTGATTTCAAAATCCCAGAAAACACATTCTAGTTCCGTGATGATTTTCTGAAAGACGCACTTCTCTGGTCGAAAGCTGTTTCCGATTCAAAAGCAGATGTCATTCCCACCGTAAAGCTATTAGGTCGCTTCTCACCAGCCTCTTCCTTGATATAACTGAATACTATTACGACCGGAACTTCAAGCTTGATGCTTTCCAAAGTGTCGGTCGAATTCCCGAGTGTCGTGGCAATGACCTGTATATAAGATACAAGTAGCTGTCTATTACGGCTCCCCGTAGAAATCGCTTAAAAAATCACTCTAAACTGCATGCCAGTTAGTGAAATCGCGGTTTATGCGTTCAACAGAGAGAAAAAGAGAGAGGTAAGATCTATTTCGTCGTCTGTCGAGTGCAAAATAAGGTACAGCAATAACAGCGATAAAAATAGATCAATTCATAAACGCTTATATCGGCTGGTTGTCCCGATATGAAAAAGTATTCATCCTTGTCGCCCAGAGGTTTGGAATAAACAGTGCAGACCTGGTCAATTCATTGGCGATAGATAAATAAATAAGGATAACAAACCATGATGTAATAGTCTAGCGCAGTGCTTTTCAACCAGATGGATGGAACGCAATGGTGTGGGTGAAAAAATTGCAGCGCGGTTGACTAACGTAATGCGGGTGGAGATCGTAAATCATTGCTACTTTTTCTGACGTGCAATAATAATTACTGTAAACCTCAAAAAGGGAATTTAAATGCACTGGCTCCCCTCGCACCAGCTGCAGTATATTAATGTTAGCACACTGCAAATTTTTACGTAATCAAAATTCTGGTTCGAATGCGGATGTTGTGGCAGGCATACAGTACATCAGCACGTCTCAGTGTGCGACACGCGGGAAATCCTGACGTCAAATTTACTTAATGCTTTATTTCTCTCAACGATGATTATAGTTTCGTAATACCGGCTTGATTAGCCTGAGACACGAATATAGTAGCTGTTGTTTTATTCACGCATACACAGTGGGGCTTATCGCAGATAAGGTCATTTGCGCCACGACATTAATGACATCCATCGGGCTTCTGTAATGTTTCGTACGACTTCCATGCTCGCTCTCTTTTATCATCGGTCTGTCTCGCGTTTCATGCGCCCATAGCTTGTAGTCCTACTTTGTTGCCGACTTTTTGGCTCGGCTCACCTCCACTCTGGGCTTTGGAAACACTGCTATACGGCAGTGAGTTCAGCGAAGAGGAGAAACCACCCACACATAGAAACTTGGTAAAGCCGAAACTCGAAGCAATAATAATCATTGGTGTCGTGACGGTTTCGCTTAGCACATTGCGCCACTCGCTTCCGCACGAAGATAGTAGTAAATACAATAATTACATACATTTGCAAGTTAATGTAACGAAAATTCAGCCCCTCTCCCTACAGGGTTCACAATTCCCGATGTTTTATAATAAATATTTATTCAGTTCTCTACCGAAATTTTGAAAAGAATCGCGTCAAGCTCGTGAAGCTGTGGCTTGTTGGCTGCACACAGTTTGGGAATCACTGGATTTTATCATAGATTAGGTGAGTTATCGGGCGCGATATATTTCTAATACTTAAGTTCAAAGCCGGCAAGACCCCATCGTCTTTAGTACAAACCCTAAAATATTGAAAGCGCTGGACCATGACAATTTCTGAAAAAGGCGCTGGAGGGAAAAAAGGTTAAGAACCTTTGGTCTAGACTCCGCATAATTTTAGTCGTCAATGAGGTGGCCCTGCTTTCTAAATTAAAAGACACATCACGAGGACTAACGCAAAACGACTACTGACACTGAAAATATGTGTACTTTTCCAAAACATTCAGTTGACATGATCCTGGGGATATTAGCTCAGTTTTCATGACAATTGCGCTCGTAAAAGTAAATGAAACCTATCGATGATCTACTCTCTACTTTACGAAATAAAAAGAAGTGGAATTAGTCTGAAAGCATATCTACTTACTAGTACAATTACGCGAATCGTACCCGAGTATATTCCAGGATAGTAGAAGTGCCTCGTCACCAACCATCCTTAATCATACATCTTCAGACTCACTATAGACAACTAACCAACGGATTGATACGATTTTCAGATTTTGAGGGCTGTTCTAGGGTGGTTCTATTGCGCTGATGAGCGTGTAACGTACATTTTCGGAATCAGTGCGACAGCAGCTTTCGAATAAGATCAGTTTCGTCATTTCGGGCGCTTAGATCACCCGCTATAGGTTCATAAATTATGTTGCTTATAGATTGCTGAGCAGTACATCAGTCTGGGCAAGCTAGCGTGACGACGTCAGTTGCGTATCTATCCGTAGGTTAGTTATCTATAGACTCACCCATTCCGTTGTTCTGTTTGATGGAAAGAGAGCGCTGGATCGAAAGGCGACGGTCACAATTCTCAACGGCGATTTCATCAGCGCTCTCGCTTGAGTAAGAGTTTTAGGTGGAATTGAAATTGTCATCGGGTATGTCAAAACTGTTGTGCTTTTATTTTCGTAGAATCTCGCTTTGAATGTGTACTCAGCTGGAGCAGTAACGTTCTTCTCTTCGGCAATGTCGCGCACCTGAATAAAGGAGTGCAAATGCGATGTAATCTGGATTGTTACCGGAGAAATCGGCCGCGATAGACTTCGGTCTCAGGCAGCAATCTTGGGTTCAGGAACAAGGAGCATTCTAACCCCTGTCAACGTTTTTGCGCGGCAGTCTGAATCCCGTACTATTAAAGAACGTAGGCGAAAGTAGGATTTACAATTTACAACATACAATCGACAAGTAGTACAGCAACAGCAACATACAACTGCATGGAGTTAATAACGTAGGGCGAAAGTAAGGAAATTAAGCTAAGCAAGGTAGCGGATTTACAATTAATTTAGCGACAACGTGACAGTGTTGGGATGACGCGAGTCATGACTTGACTCGAGTCACTTCGCCAAATTGGCTTGACTTGACTTGGCTCGACGTTTCAGAAAGGCAGATTGACTCGTGACTCGAAGCAATATTTACGAGTCAATTTCAAGTTATCAAGTAATCGATGTCGACGAAATCGCAGCATCTTGTATAAGTTCGGATTGTTAACGATGCGCCGGTTCGACCTGCGAGAGCAACCATTCACTCAATGAGTGTGCGTTTTACCGAGCCTCCATTGTCATGTCACAAATAATTGATGACAAACGCAGCGATCGGAGCTTACAGCTTACGTTGTCGTAAACTAGTAGAAAGCAATATATTAGCAATGTATCGCTGTTGTATAAACTGCTCACAGTGCCCAGTGCTCACCTAGACCAACTCTCTTGTATGATTGAAATCGAACGAATATCGTCCATACGTTTATTACTGTATATCATGGACATGTAGTGCGGGAGGGTATTGTACCATATCATTTTTTCAACTTTCTGAGGTTTTGTATTTTGTCCTGTATTTTGGCTGATCATTTCAGAGCGGGGCTATACCGCGTAGGCAGCACCGTAACTGCCGCACCCCAAACCCCATTAATTGGGGGGGGGCGAGCTCAAAGGGGGCCCAAAATTATTTCGTGAATTAGCATAAATTATAGAGTATTTTTTGAAAATTTATGCAATGTTTTCAAAATTCAAGTAGCCATTTATCTTTATTATTGGGTATTGGGCCCTTACCGCGCCACGACCCACCAAGACATACAATCAGGTTTTAGGCCATATAACATGCGACTCCAAGAAGTGTGCCAGAACGATCGGCAGCGAGAAAACCTTGGCCGAAAAGGTCTATGCCCTTATGCCGACCGAAGACTTCGTTATACATACAAAATACGTATAGGTTTAATTGTCCATAGGCGCCTAAACGACTGGCGCCGAATGTTCCTGTCTTTGCAATCTGAACCCCACAAGACAAATACCATACCGCTGGGAAAAAAATTATGCCAGTGAAGAAATACCAATTTGAAATCGTGTGCGTCTCTCAGTTTAGAAGCCTACGTTAGGGCGATTCTATATTTTTGATAAAGCAGACTGGAAGTCACGAAATAACATCATGTAACGAAGTCATATCAACGGGTCCGCCCGCCCGAAGATGTTTAATTTTTAATTACGGGCCCTGCTCCCGTTTTCAAGACACTTCACTCAGCTCTACCGGTAAATCTGATTACGTAAGCAGAGAGAAGATAAAAATTGATAACAATATATATGCGATTTCCGATCATACTGACCGATTCAGTCATGAATTCACGAAATTTCCCGCGCTTGGCGCGCTTAGGCGACAAAAGGTGATTCACTAAACAAACTCCCAACGAATATGATAAATAGCGGTAATCAGGGTATCGCCAGAGGGGGATCTGGGGGGTGAAGCCCCCCAGAAATTCGGTCTATAACCCTATGGGGGGCCCAAGACCAAAGTTTTTTTGGGGGGCCTGACGAAGTGCTGTTACGGCCCTGCGCGTAGGCGTCAGCGATACAGAGCTTTTATGCGTAATCAACTCTTGATTCCTTCCTCGATTAAGAATAAATTAGGCTTACCATATTTTGGAAATCTAAAAAGAGGACACTTTTTCAGAAATTTGAAACTTGTAAAACCGGAGACGAATTCTCAAAAACCGGTGAATTTTTCCCACTTTGTGATCGGTTGACTATAAAGATAGGTCATCTTTTCCACTCAGAACTCAAAATACCGTTTTGCTCCCCGCATACCTAGGTGGATGACTAAAAAAAATCTTTCCGCCCAGAGCTTAAAATCACTGTTTTTCATTCCGAAATACTCCCGGAGCGTCACTTCTGTGCTAATTTACGGCATATTACTCGCAATTTGCTCTAGTTCTGACATAAGTTTTCAAAAAAGAGGACAAAATATCAAAAAAGAGGACAAAAGGGCGTCACACGAGGACACTTTCAAAAAAGTAAAAAAAAGGACAAATCCTCTTAAAAGAGGACGTATGGTAACCCTAAAATAAATGGGGACTCCATCTGTATTTAAAATGGTCAGCGAAATGCAATTACTTTGAATCATATCTCGTACTTTGAAAATTCAACTTGACTCGACTAGTGACTTGACTCGTGACTTGACGTGACTCGTGACTTGACGTGACTCGACTTGACCCTTGAAAATAGAGTGACTGGACCTGACTCGAGTCACTTCCGGAAATCGAAGGTTGTGACTTGATCCCAACACTGCAACATAAATAACCAACATTTGGTGGTTCGAGGACTCTTTATATAGCGGCGAGAACACCCAATCTGAGAATATCTGAAGATTACCAAATAACATGTGTAATGGAAAACAGTCAATATCCGTTAGATGTCGAAGCACACTCAATTTCAGCTTTAACGATCACCAAAAAACGAATGACACGCTGGTGTGGTTACGAGTATTCTGTAGTAATATCCAGAGCTTGGTATAGTATGGATGGGAATTTTCCATACTTCATACCCGCCCCAATCGTCCCATACCATACTTGAAAAGTTTCCATACCATAGCAACATTCTTCCATATCATATTTGATACTTTTTCCATAGTTTTGCAACTTGCCCAACCTCTCAAGTGATATTCTATTTTGTGATATGCGGAATTGTTCCGCCGTTTTTATTCTAATTATTTTGGATGAAATTACCCATTTAAACGGCCCTGATGCACCAATGATATCACCAATTTTTATATATCACATGTCATCATCAATGTCTACGCACGGGATAATTTGGAAATCACAACAGAATCTCATGACAATTACATAAACCAAAGGCGAAATTAGAATAGTGGGTCCCAACTTTTTTTCTTTATTCCCCACGACCTGAAATCTGGTAAGACTTTGTTTTGCAAAGACTTGCTATTGGTGAAAGTTACGAGCCCCAGAATTGAACAACACGCAATAAAATTAATGAGCAGCGAACTGGCAACGGTGAACGCAATGTTGCGCCTCCGTAAATGTATGTGTGAGCCGACAGAAAAATAGGAACGGGTTTGAAATATTTCCAAAGGTAGCGAGGTAGCATCAATTTACATGTGTAAATGCCAAATAATAACAACCTAAACATATATACGGGAAATCGCGAGCCGCTGTCCAGTCGATTCTCGCTAATTGAAGGCACTGATAATACGGATTGCTGAATTGCAAATGAGCCAATAGGCCTAAATATTAAAGATACGATCGGCATTTCATACAGGCGTTTAATAAAAGAGGTTAATAATGTAAAGATTTTTTTTACATAGAGTCTATTCCCAACCAGAAACCCCTAAATTCCCCACCGGTTAGAAATCACTGCATTAGAATGTATCTTAGAATATATATTTACATCACTAGAATCATTTTGGTAAAGCGGATCAAATGTCCATTTTCCCCGTCAATCTGTGGGTCACACATTAGATCCATTAGCCAACATCAGGATGTCCACTGTCCATTCTTTTATCAGAGATAACTAGATTTCATGAAGTTTATTGCGTGTTGGAGTCCGGCATATAGTAACGTCGTTCCAAGACAAGCTACATATTTTTGAATTATAATGACGCTTATGACATAGATATTGCGTGTTGATCATCCTACCATAGCGCAGAAAATTATTTACAAGCTCAACAAATCGATAAAAATATCCATGTAACTTCTACATTCTCGGAGCCTACGATTTTAAATCCCCCTTGGTAGTTTATGTTGTGGAAGATAGTCGGGATGGTGTGAACGTGACGTTCACGTTCGCGTTCTGTTTGTGAACCTCAGTAATCTAGAGGTACACGTTCACAAACTAACCTTGGTAGGCTATGCAATGCGAACCTTTTTCATATATTACAATTTTTCATGTCCCGCAAGCACACAACATCAAGAACGAAATGTACTACATGTTGAAGTCAGCGAATGATGCTTTTTCAAACAATCAGTGAAATTGATATACAAAATACATCGTTGTCTAATGTAAAAAATCTAGCAGCCGTACGGGATCCAACTTGATTTGATAAGTTTATTGTATCATAAAAACCAAATCCGCGCAATTGGGGTGTTGGCTACTGTATAACTTGTTTAGGGGGTAATTTCGGTAGCAAGTAAACCCGTTTTACACTATGCCCAATATCAATGTAGCAATAGTCCGGCGTCGAATACATTGTCCGGTCTGCCCTAGACCGTTAAGGCATAAACTTATATTCACTTGCAAGTCCTCGTTGAAATTGTTATCAAAGCGACGTAAGAATTGAATTTATTATAGCATTTGATTGCTTCAGTTGATACATTTGGTAACGTTTCAAATGTCAGCATGTACTTATTAAGCATTGAGGATTATGAGGTCGCTATCGCTATCGTGTACATTGATACATCACTAACCGATATGTAGGGTTGGAATTAGCAATATGAGTCGTCGCTATGGCTATCGTGTACAATAATATGTCACTAAACTGAATTGTAGGGTTGGAATTAGCAAAATGACATCGCGTGACATCCTAAGGTTAACGTTCGCGTTCACACAGAACCTTTCGAAAATGTTCGCGTTCATACGAACCTGAAGCTTTCAGGGGTTCGCACCATCCCTAGAGGTTTCATGATATTTATATTGGAAGTATAATTATTAATATTATTTTCCTTCATATATGCGTTGAGCAACTTTGTTGTCTTCAAATAGATGTCGACCGGGCTGGGTCCGTCATGAATCGCAATTTTAGATGTGAACATAGACAGTGAGCGATTTTCTGAGGTATGGAATAAATTTGACAAATCGAAAGTAGGATCGTTGTCGTGATTCTGGCAAAGCTGTCAAAGTATGGAAAAAGTATGGAAATATGGAAAGAACAGTCCGTGCCATACTTGGGAATTTTCCATACAATATCATACTTGCACTTTTTCATATTCCATCCTGAAATTTCGTTCCATACCATACCATACCATGCCCTGGTAATAACACAAAACCAGAATCACTTGGCCAATAACTTCAAGTAGTCGATAAACACTTGAGTGTTTTAGTATTTTGGTGACTACTAAAAAATACGTGTTAAATAATCGTTCGCCCAGTGGCTACCGTTTTATTCATATCTGACCTGTTTGTGACAAGCACGCTGCTGTAGTTTTTGCACTGTTTTTTTTGACTCGTCGTTCATGTTTTTAAGGCAAAATCAAATATTGGCATGGTTGCAGTATAATAGACGTAGTGTTAACAAGTTCGGCTCCTAAATTCAATTTTACAGCGCCGTAATCAAATTGACATGTTGTACCATATCGATCCTACTGCGTCGTGATCCCCAGCAACCTATAACCAACCTCAAGATTGATGTCTGGCGTCAATGCAGAGGTCGTGGAAGTGTTTTCATATGCCAGATTTCTTGAAATCTTCGTTATCGACTGCACAATATCTTGTTTTTCTGTGGCTCGTGCCGTCGCTAAAATACACACACGGGAAATTGAAAAACATAGCAAGCATACGCTACAATTACAGTGGTTTTGAACCAGGGGTATAGGTTTAGCACTCGGGGATACGATGCGCCAAAGTAGGCGGTACGACGTGGAGAGTTGAATGTGTAACAGGATAGGTTGCTATGTCTAGAACGGGTTAGTTGACAATGTTGATGACCACTTTGATAAGCGACATGGGGGTGAAAGTCAGGAAGTAATTTGAATAATTTGAAGATCATATGGGTAATTTATCAAAGAGGTAACTTACCAATGCATGAAACGATAACTTCTCATCAAATTGACCACAAAGGCCACCACGCTGACAATCATCAACCATTCGACAGAATGTTTAGTATAGTTCTGCGTTTTAATCTGGATTTTTATTCAAGGACCAACTTCCGATTCAACACGCAGACTGTATCGTTTATTCAAAAACAATCATTATATTGGCGCTTGAATATCCTTCTTCGTTCTGACATATGTCCCAATGTTGATTCCGGGATCTGAGATTAACATACAATTGGACGGAGCAGAGCCCCCGTTAATTTAACCCAAACGATTCGTCTATGTTGAATGAATCCATGCATGACAATGAGATGAATTCCTGTAATTACAATATTATTTACATCCACCGAACATTGCAGACCGGGGATGCGAGAAAATTTCATGACATCATGAAGTATACGAGACTCAGTTGGGATAACACTGGCCTAAAAGATGCACTGTTTAGAACAGTTGTTTTCAAAGTGGGCGCCGGCTCCCCCTTGGGTCACTGTAGCTTCAACTGGGCGATTGGGGTGCGCTGAGATCAAAAGGGGGCGTTATGCACTAAAGAAATAAGTGTAGGAAATTAATTAAATAATCAATCAATCAATGAATACATTTGTGCATCTCCTAGCACACAATATTGAGTTTTCTAACCAATCAACCCCAATGGCCATACAGTCGACTCCGCGAACTTTCGGCCGAATATAGCGGAAAATCAATTGTTCTTTTCATGGTCATAAGTAGTTAAGACAAACAGCACATTAAAAATACTCTCATGTTGCGTATTTACAGAATTTTAGCTGCGTACAGTACTGTATTTCGATACCAAACGCTTCAAGAATAACTATATATACTACTATATTACTGTGCCAAACACACATTTAGGGTTCAATTATTCCAGTAATTGTTCTCGGGCGGAACGAGTATTTTCACCTGATATTGCTCCACAAATTAGAAGGAAATTAAAAGAAAAACGCTTTTCTCCAGGCGGTAAACTGCACCATTCTCGTCTAAGCCTACATAATGGACGGAATTGCATCGACGTAATCCGGCTATAATGCTGACACAGCCTTTGTTTCATCATAATCATTATTCTTTCGACTTGTGTAAAAACAAACGATGCACTGTTTATTGTGTCATAACCTAACGATAAGAATTGCGAACCTGTATCCGAATTAAGCGAAAAATTGTCGGAATCAAGCGGAGTCAAATGTAATTCATAGCCAGCAAGGCTTATCAAATACTCATTGATAACAGCCTGTACTACGAGTTTGATGAATTATAAAGATTCTAATGCATCACAAAGAAGTACAATGACATTTGAGGGGAAATTGATTGGTACGACATCTCTACAAAGTTGTGACTTAAAAAAATAACGTGTAGCATGGTGCCCGCAAATTATAGTAACCGGATAAAGCCATAAGCGCAAACGTCCTTGTGTGAGGAAGGAACGATATGATAGGGGTCAGGGGGCGTTTGGTACCGGTGTTATTGGTAAAGGGGGCGTTGTGTAGAAAGGTTCGAGAAATACTGGTTTGTAACATACGTTTGATGCTTTTGTTTACGTAATGCTCCGTCAGATGGCTCACAATTGCCGCTGCTTCGACTATTTGCTTCTCCGTAAACTGAAACAGAAGTGATACATGAAAGAGTAGTGGCAAATGAATCTCAGGTAAAAGAATATCAGACAATACAAACAAACTCTGCCCAGACAGTTTATATGACCATTGACCGCCTGACAAAATTCGGCGCAATGCCATATAAGACACAGTTTACACGGATGAGAATATTATATTTGTGCTGACCAAACTCTATTAGTCTCTCTCACCCAGTATGTTGTCGAAACACTTGCTGGCTAAGTAATGTTTATTACTATCTTCCGAATGTAGTGGATGCTGGTTCTGGTGATACACAAAATGTTAATGTGAGCGCCCGGAATATTAGTATAAGTGTGCAGAAGGGTGTCAAACTTTAACCTTTTGATCGCACATGAGCCGGACCGATCAAATGTGTGTATGGAAATTTTTATCTCCATATCCCTTGCTTTTCAGCAGGATGTTTCATTTTCGAGCATACATATAATATGTAATACTACTGATCATACAGTAACTAATAATGATGTTGCCCAAAAATAATATAATTGACCGACTGTGTACTGTAGTAAACCACGAGCAAACTTTTATTCTGCGTATGGTATAGTCAGGGTTGCCATCGACATGGACCCAAAAATAAAGACAGTCGAAAAATTAGATTAGCATGAAAAATTGTTTTTGTATATACTTTGTATTTATAGCCTTCGAGACGTGTCATATCAGATTCCATACTTTTCGCCAGAAGTAATCTGCTCCAGCAGCTCCGTGTTACTAGAATGTTCTTCATGAATCTCACGACAGCTCAGGTCTAGGTTTATCTTTACACGGGGACGAAACAACACTTCGTCAGCCGTCCTCCAGGTTATTTAGACAAAATCATTTTTGTGCGTATAGAGCAAGAACTCCAGTAACAATGCTTGTAGTCTTGGTCCTGGCTGAAGAAAGCTTATTCGCGATGTTGGAATATTGCTTTGAACAATTGCGATGTGCAATCGTTAGTGAGGAATGATTGCTGATATTTGACAGTATGGAATGCCCAGGTACCCTCTGCAGCCACTGCCTTGTAGTCTGTGGTCGTTGGTGCTGATCGACTTGTGGAACAATTATTCATCGACTGGCTCAAATTAATCATTATGACACGCTTCTTGAGTTTTGGGGTATCAATGTGAGTTGAAATAGCAGTCTTTCCTATGGCCTCCAGGTTAATGTCACAATTGCAGATATTGCAATGTGCGAAACACTCGCCCTTCAAGCTTTGTTAGATACCTTTGAATTCTCTCTCATAAACGCCACGAAAAACGTTCTTACTCCTGCTCATTTTAAGTAATCAGATTTAGCCCTAATAGGAGCTGAAACTATGCGCAAGTGCAATATAATTTAGATAAATTTATCAATGATTTATAGCTTTACTACTTTTTAACCAGTGTGTCGACTGCACTGGGTCTTTCTTCACTACGCAATATATGCTGCCTTCCCAACAGCTTGAGCTTTTTCTGCTGCAGACCAAACAGCAGGAATCTGGTACTGCTGTTTACTGCTAAAATGATGTCAGCTGCGGTAGCTTGTTACAGACGAAACTGCTATACCAGCCACTGCCCTAGCTATCTCACCACTTAGAAGTCAAATCTTATGGTGTGTACGTCACGAGAGTTCCTTTCATTTAATTTGTAATAAAATCTTGACGCAAAAGTATAATTTTAGAATATTATGCAACACAGATATCGGAGGAAAACAATCGAAGTCCTGTAGTGGTTGAAAATAAGGACATTTCTTAGACATAAGGACTGTCGAGCTTTCTAAGACGCGGCCCTTCAAAATAAGGACAAATCTTAGAAATAAGGACGGTATGTCAACCCTGGGTATAGTTGTGATGGGACGCTGCCCCCCCCCCCCCCGTACTACGTATGAGTTGGACGGACTGTAGGTTACGCTATTTAATAGTAAATGTGGGCTTTTCGAATTTGGTTCGCTATTAATGAACCAACTTCGGGTTCTTTTTTTAGACACGTCCTTCTTGATGATAGTGAAAAATAGCCTTATCGTCATATCAAAGAGTATTAAGTAAAGCAACCACAATGTTTGCAATCCCAACGAATTGTTTGGTGGCATGGAAGGAGTACGGCTGTTGAGACACTTCTCAAATATGGAATTCGGACCATGCACAGAGCAATAATTATAAGAGCTGGAGGTGAATCGCGCGGAACGCGAAACAAAATTCTAAATTTTATTAAACGTAATCATGTGCAATTGTAGGACGTAGCCAGAGGTGGCCAAAGTAGTCATGAATGCGACTCAAGTAGAAGTAGCGACGAAAAAATCTACTCAAGTACGAGTAGAAGTACTTCTTTCATAAGCAACCTAAAACTCTTTGAAGTAGAAGTAGAATTGGCTGACTTTAAGTCTACTCAAGTAAGTAAGTAGTTTTGAAAACGGTCGTTATTCGTTCGCATGGACTGTCTAAAGCTGAAAATAGAACTATGCGGGATGTACAGAGAGCTTGATCAGCATTGATGCATCCCAGGAGGTATCAATTTCCGACAGAATAAGCACTCGTCGGCATCAGGGGTTGCAAATTATAGTATTGATACGGAAATGCGATACTAACCTCTTGTTTACTCGAACACCCCGTTTTAGAAAATATCATGACATGGCGCCCTACCCCATATTATAAAGCCCCTATAGTTTAGGCGAAGAGCAATACGGAGAAGTTGTATCAAATACGGTTTCAACACTTTGCTCGATTAGCATACGTTAATAAAAAGTATGGTGGATCGTAAAATTGTGTACAGTGGAGCTTTTATTTTCGGAAAATAGAGGCATTACTACACTTGCTTTTATACTTCAACATGTATGTTCTGCAGACTAAAGAACTGAAATTAATTAAAACTTAAAGTATGATACTCGGAATTGAAAGAGAAATACCAAAAAAGCGTAATATATATTTCACGTCTTTTGTCCAGAAAGGTGGTCTGCTAGAACAGGTGTAATGTTCAAAAAATCCTGAGTCCACTTTTCCAGATTAGGACACGTCATGGGCTGCTAGATTACGAAGTGATAGGCAATCACTAGATTGCGAAACGGTAGTTTCAAGCGTCATGGACCGCCATATTTACTGAAACGAAATATTTGAAATGAGCGACAATGCGGTGTGAGCGGAACCACGCGATCCGGTGCCTAAATCATATTCACCGATACTTTCGTGAAAACATATATTTGACACTCCAAAACTACTGTGCGCGAAGCGCAATAAAAGTTCTGGGCTTTACTTGAAGTTTATGAAAATGAAATGTTGGTGCTCCGTGAAAACAGCCCCGAAATTCGTCAGGCTATCTTTCTTATTGAAGGATTAAACTATTTCCACTTGACAAACTGAATATAGCGAAAAGTAAGTAAGTGGATCACAAGATATTACAAAGTAGAAGTAGCGAACATCATATCTACTTGAGTAAGTACTAGAAGTAGAGGAAAATTACTTGAGTACTTCGAAAAAGTAGAAGTACTTCGTTACTGACCACCTCTGGACGTAGCACATATATTTTTAGAGATTTTAGTGCCTCATACTTTCTATAGCCTCCCTTGGGCTTAGCTCAAACGTACTTGACTTGTACATCGTGAAATCCAGCGTGTCACTAAGTCTCATTTACGCGATTTACCTGAAAAGCTTGCTGTGGCCAACGTATAATTAGACAATAAGGATATATATGTTTTGCGGGGATAATATGATAAATATAACTAAACTTTTACTAACTCCAGAATTTTTTTTCGAAATGGCTTTGTGGCCTAGCTCAAAATGATCATGTGGCTCACCAGTGGGCCATGGCCAACCGGTTGAAAACCCATAGTGTAGACGGAGCGATATTGCTCACCACTGTCTCATCGTCGTCGGATATCTTTTTCAAAAAATCCGCCACATCTTCGACTAGTTCTTCGTTCAACGCCGTGACGTTTGCCGTGGCGAATTCCAGTGTCTCCAATGTCGTGTTGGTGTACGTCTGAAAAAGAGAGGACGCTAAGTTGTGTTTGAGGTTGGTAAAGTTGAAGATGCGAGGTATTGGATGTGGATCTGCATCAAATAAGGACCCGGAAAATTTTGAAGCTAGATTTGAATTTGGTTGCCGATAATTGTAAATTCTCTAACGAATTTCGAAAACAATGCAGACATTACCGGATTTTGAATTGGATTTATACTCGATACAAAATAAATTGAGGATTTTTATTTTTATATGGATTTGAAAATCCATTCCGGACTAGCGTTTACGTCAAAAATATTAAATCCGCCAACCCTTGCTTCACACCGTAGTCCTACCCACAACCAAATTCAGTGAGATACACAGCGTTGTACATAATGCAACACTCTACTTCTGAAATGATAAATTGCGAACTACAATCAGACCAGCACCAATCGATCACAATCAATCTGCACCAACCGACCTGGCAACTGACGTCTGACCTTGCCCAAAATCGTAGTCACCTGCAGTGGTGTGGACACAGGTTAATCGCACGGCTCACTGCGCCTGAGTCTTCGACATTATCGCCGTCTGACCAAAGGGAACCATGGCAATCTTTGAGCCGGCTACCCGCACGCGAGATTTGATGATAATGCTTCTATCAAAAGCTACCGAGACATCGATGTCGGAAACATAAATTTTATTCTGCTTAAGATCTGGAACCCCGTCAAATCAGTCGCAAACTCCGTGCCGACGACAAATTATGCCATAGGTCAGGAGCAATGAGGAGGATGGCGGGGTTGGGTCAGCATATCTTGGAATCCGGAAAGGAGGACACTTTTAACAAACGATAACAGTACGATTGTCGAACTAGAAGACTGCTGATTTTGAAATTTTACTGGAAATTTTGTTATGTTGACTAAATAAAGGTCATCTTTCCGGATTACCCCACTTTTTAAAGTTGCTACTATGGTTTTGACTGAAAAAAGGCATTTTCCAGTCCTACTCCCGAATGACCCGCTCGAACGTCCGCACCACCGATTTCGCGTCATTTATGGCGTTATTAGTTGAGCTAATCCATTAGTCTTGTTGTCAAAGCTATGAAGGAGGACGAATTTCCAAAAAAGAGAACATTTAGGCATCTTCGTTGGACATTTTCGATTTCCTGAAAAAGGAGGACAAATCCTCCTAAAGAAGGGGACATATGGTAACCCTACTCTAGGACAGTGCGCTTACTGCTTTAGCGTATCACGCTAACTGGTGTTTATCTGGAATGCACAGTTGTAATGAATCGAGTCATAATTGTTCTGTGACTCGACTTGCCTCGAGTCATTTTCATAAGTGTGCAGAATGACCCGACAAAACTTGAGTCACTTTGTGGATTGAATCTTCTTGTAATCTATTCACTATTTTATCTGTTTGGATAAAACCTACAAGGAATAGTGCTGGTCGGAGTTGTAATCATTGGTACTCAAGTAGAAGTAGCAGTAGCGAGGTACATTCACAGTCAAGTACAAGCCGAAGTAGCGATTTCCAAGTTCGCAAAAAAGTAAGTATTCAATGCCTATTTTTCGATAAAAAATGAAAAATGTGAAGTAGACTTAGTCTAAAATCATAACCACTTGAGAAAGTAGCTCAAGCAGGCAAAACCTACTTGATAACAAAGAAGTATTTCTTTAATGGTGGTCTCTGGTTAAGAGTGAGACTAATGAGTTGAATCAAAAAATTAGCTGAGCATGACTTTAACTAGAGACTGAACTGTAGGGTTGTTTAAGAATAGCTTTTTTTACGGATTCATTGATTAAATTGTTAGGTTCCCTAAAATACCCTGCACACCAAATTTGGCTCGATTCCAACTGGTAGATGTGAGCGCACATGAGCGTGAAATATATATGATATTATATCGGCAGTGATTGAAAATAATTCTACTTGACTCGAGTCAAAACTATAAAAATGAGAATAACCTGCGACTCGGAACCTTGTGACCTGGTTATAAGCAGGGCCGTGGAGTCAGTTCCTTTTATCACCGACTCCAACTCCGACTCCAGACGATTTCACTATACCGACTCAGACTCCTAACATTATCTTCACAGAAACCCAACTTCGACATCCCTGAGGATCAGCTAGGAAATTATACCAATTAAACAGTAGTCAATGAGAGTAATTATAATTTTGTGATGGTTCGACAACGTGAGATGCTAGTAACATTTGAATCGATTTCAAAGTACTTGGAGTCGGAGTCGGAACATTCTAACCAACTCCGATTCCGAGTCCAGACAGTAAGTGCTTCCCCAACTCCGACTCCAAAGAATGCTACAAAATTTCACCGACTCTGACTACAACAAGAGAAAATTGAACGAATCTCTGACTCTGACCCCGCAGCGTTGTTTACAAGCCTGCTGCGACGTGATAGCACTTGGAACCGACCTCATCGTTTCCGGGCTGAGGTGAGAGGAAATAAGCCTTGTGATTCACCCGCGTCTACACCACTGCAGGACACTATGCCAAAATTGTAAAACGGGTCACGCATCAGTTGATATGAATTTCACCAGCATTACCTGATTCACGATAGTCTGTATAGCTTTACATTCGGACACTCTTATCGTGTCCGCGTCGTAGGAGTCTTCAAGAAGCGAACACATAATCGAGGCAAGAGGTAGATTCTCGCTATCTGAAAAGAAAGATGGAAATGGATCAAGCCATCATCTAATGTCTTTTCCTACGTATTTTACGGAAAAGCAAATTTGCAATAGGCCGACTGCGAAATAAAATTTAGTTATATGCGGTAACAGTAGGCCAATATATTTCAAGAATTTCGACCTACATTTTTAGCCAACCGGCAACATTTTTATGAGATGGATCTATAGATGATTTTGTTTAGATCATGGGTGTCAAACTCAACTAGCGTCGCGGGCTGGATTCAAACCTTCTGATCCTTCGTTGGCCGCACCAGGCAAATGATTCCAAAATATTACCTCGAAGTCCATGACCTTGTTTTTCACCTGAATATGCTTTATTATAAAGCATTATATCATAATGGCGATCAGTACGGGTTCTATATTCTAGCAACACCATTATTCACAAATACACGAATTGATAAAAATACGGTGATTGGCCGGTTTATTGCGGTTATAAACCATTGAAAAGTTGCTCTAATTGTGATAAAAGTTGCCACAGATAGCAAAATGCAATAATTTCGAATCATGTCGCGTACTTTGAAAATTCAACTTGACCTGACTCTTGACTGGACTTGACTAGCGTCACCTCGAAAAATCGAGTGACGTGACTATAATATGACTTGTGAGTCGTGAGTCGTGACTCGAAGGTAATGACTTGTTTCCAGGAATGTTGAGTAGAGTAACAATACCACACCGGATGATTAAAATGTAACTTATGAACATGCTCGACATTTACTATCTTGAGGGATTATTTAATGGAAGTATTTCATACTAACTATCTCAATATTTTTTATAAATGTTCTGGATAATGCAAGCACAATTTAATCTACCCAGAATATTTTCGCGGACCGGATGAAATCATCTGGCGCCGTATGTTTGATACCCCAACCTTTTCGACTCATCGCCCCCTTATCAAGCTCGACACAAATCTTTGCCCTATATATTTACGGATCCGAAAAAGAGGACAAATAAACGGGAAATTTATCCACCTAACTCTGATCGCTGGTGAATTGACTAAAAAAGGTTATTTTTTCTAGTATGTGCTCGGAAACCCGGTTTCCGCGCCCACTTTCCGGGTTGACCTTTTTTCGCGTCATATGCAGGATAAGCCGTTTTCACGTTTATTTTAGGACGTGTCAAATATATCTTACTGGACGTTCTAACATTTTCGCCCCTCAGTCGCCCCCTTTGGTGTTTTCGCCACTCTGCTCCCCAACATCGCCCACTGGTGGCGCGACATCGCACACGTTGGGAACCACTGGCCAGGATGCTCATATGTAGCCATTGATTGGAATGTGGACAAAAGGTGCCGGTACATTATCATAAATATGCATTTAAGCATCAACTCTAGTTACAGAAGGGTGACCACACTTTTCAGGAGACGTAAAGCGTTGATATAGTCATTTTATGTTGGATAATAATCACTTTGTTCATTTTTAGGGGAAGCGAGTGGCGTAGTGTGCAAAGCGACACCGTCACGACACCAATGGTTGTTGGTTCGAGCCTCGGCTCTACCCAGTTTCTATGTGTCGGAGGTTTATCTGGGCTCCTCATCGCCGACCTCACTGCGATTGCAGTTACTTGAAAAGCCCAGAAAGTACAGTAAGCCGAGCTGCAAAGTCGGCAGCAACGATCCGATGAATGAGTGAGTGTAGAAGAGAGAGAGATACTGAATCGTGGTAGCAAGAGAAGTCGCCAAAAGAAGAAAAATGCATTGAACTGTTTAATTGCCATTGTGCCATTGTCGTGGAGCACAAAGCCTCATAAGGCTATAAGCACCACTATCTTATCTCATCAATACAATACAATACTTTGTTCATTTGAGCACAAAACATGAATCGCGAGTGTAGGATTTCGTAGCACCGCAATAAATTGTTGTACATACTTGGGCATGTCTCTTTGGAGTACGAAACGATACCAGGCTGCGTCCGTGGGAAAGTGTAATTTGCCACAGACTGTTCAATACTGCAAGTGTCTGAAAACATGGAAAGCTAAGACGTAGCAACACATACAAAATACAAGTCTATTTGAGAATTAAGGTACGTCACAAATCCAGAGATGTAGAATCAATAAATTTGATTCCATATCAACATTCAGCAGCTAACAGCAGTCATGAATTGAGTATTCTGAACTGATATCAGAATTTCAAATCCGTACCAATGCAGGGGTGTTATTTTTATTGCCGTATTTGGTTCAAATCACCAAGCGATAATGAATACCATTGAAAATACCACCTCAAAGATAGCAGATATGACACATTTTACAAAATTTAAAATCTTGAACAAACCTTGAAGCAAATGTTTCATAAGGAAAGCAGATTGCTAATATATGTAAATCGAATTTTGAGCTTATGATTTCGAAACATCCAATGTTTCATTTGAGATGCCATCAATATTTCCTGACTTTGGAGCCGATGGACCGCCACGGTGCTATAGCGAAGCTCACTCAAGTATGCAAGTAAAATGCATGAATCAATCCATCAATCTTAAGGAAGGGGGATACTATCGAATTATTACAACTGAGCAATAATTCCCAGTAGAAAATTCCACCATATCCAAGTAGCTTATAAACATACCCGTTGCTTCGGATGTAGTCGTGAATGCAGACTGCCCGGTAGTGATTTCTAACTCATTTGTTATAGCGTTCGTAATAGCCCATGGTGTACTGAAGGTAGTCATGGTCGAAGATACAGTACTGATGATGGAATTTGTTGTCTGTGTGGTCAGATTGAGAGCCAGAGTTGTTGTCACGTTTGGCGTTTCAATGACTGTCGTTGCATTGACTGTAGAATTGTAACAGAGACGCGGTAATCAACCTACCAAGTTTTATCTTTCACGCATTAGGAATATAATGAAATGAAAATTTGAACACATTCATTACTCAAATACCTTACAACACTCTTCATATTGCCAATGCAGCAGCGGGGCACTAAATAAACACAGCAAGTGCGGGAGGGACATGGTGGTTGTCAGGATAAAAATAAAACATCTCATGCATATTTGGAAATTTGAAGCATACATGTTATCAGAACTATTTGAAAAGTTCGGAAATTACAGTGGCCAAACCGGTGATTAGCCGATTCCCACCGATATTTTGAAAATTACAGTTGCAATTCCCGGCATTTTCTATTTATAAGACATTTAGGATCAGTCACACAGGGTCAAGGGAGCCAAGCACTGTAGGAGCTACTGGCGTAGCCTGCGTGTGAATAGTGCTAATGTGATGAGAAAAAAGTCGCTTACTCAATCAGCTACCTTTTCGGGCATATATACTTGTAAATCTGACTCTCTAAACCAGGGGCGGGCAACATACGGCCCGCGGGCAATCCCTGATTAAGATTTCAAGGCGTTCGATAAGCCCGGTAACCCTAATATACCAAGATATCAACCCATAAGGGTTGAGTAGGTGACGAGATAGTGTCGTTGTTCAACTGTGTGGCCTAATCTCGATATTGAATTCATGCGGCCCGCATCCTCTACGAAATATGAAAAGTGCCCCGCGACCCGTTTTGAGTTGGCGACCACTGACATAAGCAGTGCCTTACAAAAGCCTAGAAGTGTGCCATCCTACAAGTTGACGGTTGTGATCAAAAATAAGGGATATCAGCCTGGTGTAAATGACCATTGTAGTCGACAAAAATCATGATAACCACAGACGACATTAGAGTTAAATGCATCGTAAATGCCGATCATGCAAGTCTTCTCGCTGCGACGAACTTAAGCGTAAGCTCCACCCTCGCAACGCTGCGCAATGCGCAATGCGCATACACGTATATAATAACATTCAGTCACTAAAATTTGACGTAATAGGCAAGTAGTGGGGAATCTCAGCAGACTGGGCCGCGGGCCACATTATCATGTAAGACTGAAAACTGTCCGCAGGCCGGATCTGGCCCACTTTTCAAATGTCGTAGAAGCCGCGATCCGCATGAATTCAATATCGACATAAAAGAGGCCACACAACGACGCTATCACGTCACCTATTTAGCCCTAATGAATTGTATCTTGGTACATTTGGGGTGCTGAGCTTATCGAACGCCTTGAAATCTTAATTAGTGATTGCTGCGTGTGTTGATTGATCAGAGAGAAGCAGACATGGCGACGCCTGTATGACAATGCTGTTCTCAAATTCACTTTGTCTTCGTCATTATCGGCAAGAAATGGCTTTGAAGTGACCTTGCTGTTGTTAAATACATTCATAAATGCGATTTACACCTTGTATACGTGGATAAATGGGCGAATAATGTATCGATTCAGCAATCCGGCCCGCCAAGTACATAATTTTCCTATATCCGGCCCGCCGGCTGGAGAAGTTGCCAGCCCCTGCTCTAAACCATGGTTTCAAACTAATTTAGACACCCCCCCCCCTTTGCGATAGTGAAAACCTTAGCGCATCGTCATATCACCACATGCACCCAGAATGTTAGCAATCCAGATGGGTAATTTGGTGGCATGACAGTTTATAATAGAATTCTCAAGTAATAATTTCGGACTATACACTATACGCAGGGCAATAACTATGAATTTCAGTTGACATTAGCTTCGCACCCTCTTCAGATGCGTTTACGCCCCCAGTTTTAAAACCACTGCTCCAAAGGGTCATTGCCCGCAGCAAAGGTCTATCTATGTACATATATCTATATACATATATCTATATATATTCAAGACGTGATCAGGTCAGTCAATAAGTACCTGATTAAATGAAAAAAGCACTATGAATAAAATAAGCTTCACCTTCATATTCACAACGCTCTCCCGAAAATTGCGCCGTGCAGTTGCATGCAGGTTTAGAGTCTCTGGTGATCGAACACGAACTATTATGGAGACAATAAGATGCACCATTGAAGTCGCAGAGCGATTCACATCTGCATATAAATTGTTTCAGGATTTACGATTTTGGTCTCTCCATAAAGCAACTAGTATTATAACGGTAACTAATGAAGAATGTGAGTTACAGTGGGCTTGAGCTTTAAGTGTCGGCACAATGTTTAAGCTGCAAGTTTTTAATTTGTCTTTGTACAAAGTGCGTGAGTACCTCTATAGATTTGCAACAGTAAAAAAAAGAAAGTGTAAAAGAGTGATTTAATTGTGCAACTTGATAAAATTATTATAAAACTGCAATTAGCCAAATTGCTTCAAGTTAAAATTAATGACTTGATCATTCCTACGTAGTCACAATCTCAACTTGATGCAAAATTTTGAAATCACATTCCTGCAATTACTGCCAGTCGCATTTGGTGACAGTAAATGAGAAAGCGTAGACGCCGTCTAATCAGTAACTGTTGCAATGCGGACAGATTTTTCATTCCAAGTCTATATTCATTTATCACCTTATGAGTAAGAGTGTCTCGATAGTATCCGGGTTGTATCCAATCATAACTTACATAATATATTCTAATATAAGTAACAGGAATTGTGATTGGTTGTAATTTTCATATTCAACCTGCGTTAACAACGGCGAAAAGCAATTGAAACGGACTACGTTTATTGGTTTATAGTAGTGTATAAATTGGGTTGTGCTCGGGGCAGACCATACCATGTACAATGTACATTGTCCAACGGCCGAGAGTAGGAAGTTGGGTCATATTGGTCATGTCAGCGTGCACTTCCATTTGGCTGACACAAAATTTCGTGATTTACTATACAGTGTGAATTTCTGGCCTTTGTCACGAAGGCTATAGCATATTAAGATATTATAATCAATTCACATCGTTAGAAATGGTACTGCAATATCTTCCCTCTGCAGTAATGTCAACATTTCTATAGATTACCTAGTTCCAGGATTATATATTCCCTTGTCTCTGTACCCAGTATGACAGCTGCAGTTAAACCCTGGATCAAGATTGAAGCAAGATGCATTTGTATCGCAATTTTGGTCTCCGGTTTCACATTCGTCAACATCTGTAAATAAATACAATATATCATTAGGTGCGTTATACCACGTAATGGTCTAAGTATGATGGTAGCGATGACTTCACTCGATTCAGATTTTTCACGTGGCCCAACTCAAGTTGCCATACCGTTTCCTAAATGTTTGTTTGTTTATTGAAGAGTATTTGGCACTTATCGCCTATTTGGTCATTTGTGCCCAGAACATGAATGTTGTAAAGTTCGTTGGTCTTTGTCACTTCTGTACGCTTCGCGGACGACTTCCAGTCTCGCACGCATTCACCATCTTTCACCCTCGCTTCCGTGCGTCCACTTCAGTATCTGTTGCTGTCGATTATTGAAAGCTCGACTTCACTTTATCCGCCTGGGCTTTTCGTACGACACCGCTCAAGCAGTGAGGTCGGCGATGAGGAGCCCAGATAAACCTCCTAAATGTGGATGGACTCGTGACACGAAACCAAATTTACTGGTCAAACGTCAAGTCATTGACTAATCGGTGGCGGAGTACACAGTGCATCTAGACTACAAATTGTACATGTTCTCGTCACGCAGATGTGACCTGTGTGAGCAACCAGTCATTTAACAATCGGAAAAACTAGTTTTACCGGACCTCTATTGCCAGGTCCTTCAACCGGGCGTGTCTTACGCTGTAGTAGGGTGTAACAAAATTTTAAAAGGGTGTACCGCTCAGATGGAGTGTACACTAGGGTTCTGAATTGAAAAAAAATTGCCTGTAGCAGGAATTGATGAACATTTTGGTATAAATTAATAAAATTATAATCATTTTGTTCAAATCGAAAAAATATCCGCACAAACTAACTTCAATTTTTGACACTGGTCCAAACATTGAAAAAATTTACAATTCAAAGGTATTCTTTGCTAGAAAATGAATCTTCAAATATATGTTCTTTTGCACTTCCGGTAAAGTTAATCCATCAATTTGACTTCCCTTTTTGTTATTATGTTAGTGCCAGGGACATCTACAACAGACATATCCGACTTCCAGTGGGGATTTAAGGCACTTTATCGCAGCAGGACATTCGAGCGCAAAGATAGCAGCAAAAATCTTTGGTATATTCTAGAATCCGATCGAGATTGGATTTTGGGTCGATACCGATAAAACCGATATCTCACACCATGACCGATAACTCCAATACATTCAGCCGGTATTCCAAAGAAGTTGGAATATCTTCACATCCATTGTTATGCTTGAACATGAAATAACTAGAAAGGGTGCATCTGGCACCTATAAAGTGTAAGCTATATGAAATATATCAATATTCTCAGTCTAGCGGTCATCGAGCCGTCAAAGATTATACACTGTAAAAAATCTGGTAGATTTACTGGGAAATCTCTGTAAATTTTGCAACCAATTGCCGGTAGCTGCCAATAACTGTGTGTAGTTTGTAATTTCACATTTTGATATGTAATATTACCTCAATTTAACTCTAAATTCAAGTTACCAGAATTTCTTCGCAAATTTACTGACAGTTACTCGTTACTGAAGTTTACCAGGCTATTGGCAAAATTGATTAGCTTGAAAATCTCTGCAGCCAATGTATACGTGGAACTGAATGTCACTGATAACATTCTCGCGGTGATTTGACCTGATTCAGCCTCATTCGCGAGACTGGGGTTGGTCATACGGAAATTGTTGGCCCTAGTACCAATTTCAGGATAGTACATAGTAGGGTAAAAGAAACAACTGACAATCGTAGATAGCCACTATATTATATTATGAGGCTATGACAATACGGCCGGTCTCGCTGGTTACATTCGTTGTCACGGAGAGGACTGATGAGTTAGAATATCAGTTTAGGACAGGGGTGGGCAAACTACAGCCCGCGACACCATTTTATGCGGCCCGCGAAAGGCTCATAAATCGTATTCAAAATATTGCAAAAATGCGCAGCAAAGATCTAATTTCTGGAGGGACTCGATTAAACTGTTTCTCATTATATTTCATCATGATAATTATAAGGTATATCCTTAATAGTATATTCTTATTTCATTGCTGGTGCGATAGCCCGACCTCAAGGTCCACGCATTTTAAAAGGTTTCAATTGCTAGACATTAATAAAAATCAAAATGGGAATGACTTCGAGATCACGAGTGTAATTTTACATTGGTCACTCCAGCAAGTGTATTACTTTTAGTGCTGTAGCTTACTCGTAAAACCGATTCGCGCGTGTCGTTGGTAGATTCGTTATCTATATGTGCAGAAGTATTTATATTTATAAAATCTCTATACAGCATATTTGAACCTAACATGGTTATGAAGTCGTCAGTATTGTGTGTCCCGGAGTTGAAACAAAAGTAGAATCAGCAAATATACAAGCAGATACTGCACACCGATTTAAATCTCCATCCTGTTCTGAGAATCGGGATTACCGACTTTACCTCCCTAAATTTTTAAAATAAATAGGTTATATTGAGGTGGACCAGCAGCTTATCAAATCTCGCCAAAGTTTCTGATGTGTGTACCATATTCTCAAATCAATGGTTGGTTTATTTTATATAAAAATATGTATAACTTGCACATCGTCACTATATAATCAAATACCAATATTGCTTTTTGGTTTATAATCCCAATTTTATATAGTGCGGAAGGCGAATGGATTTAGATGTTGAATGCTCGGTCCAGCAGTATTTTTCTTTACAAACTGGTTATGAGGACGATACACTTATATGTTATCTCCATATTTCTTCGGTCACTACATGACAGTGGTTCTCAAACTGGGGGCGGGGGGCGTGGAAGCATCTCAAAGGAGGCGCAAAGCCATAGTAAACTGAGAAATATTTCGCGCTTCGCGCAATTTGCCTCGGGTTCGGGATTGTTGCTCTGTCTATTGTTCAATGTCCATATTTCAACAAATCTTAGGAATCACTACTATATGATTAAATAACAATATTGCCTTTTGCCTAATAATCTCAATTTAGGATAGTGCGGCCCGCGAATAGATTTAGATGTTGAATGCGGCCCGCGAGCTCAAAAGTTTGCCCACCCCTGGTTTAGGATGTGTAATATTGTTCGGGAAACTAGAAATATCAGCACCGACTGCTAAGTTGACCTTTTGTTAATGGCGAACAAAGCGACCTGTTACTGTATAGATTACTTTAGGCTACCGTTACGCGTTACTGCTTTTTCTGAGATTCGTAGTAAACAACCAACGCACAACTGTGACATCACAAGCAGCGTCTGGTTATGTAAGTACGGTAAGTAGTCAGTAGCAGTGATGAGCGGACTGTGATATTTTTCGGTCCAAGTCCTATCCTGAAAATTTTCAACTCAGTCCTACTCCATCCTTATCCAAAAATATTTTCAAAATTTGCAGTCCAACTCCATCCTGATCCAAAAATATTTTCAAAATCTCAAGTCCTAATCAATAACTGAAAAATCAGAAGAACATGTTACAGAGAATAATTAGGCTCGCTGAAATATAACTCCGGTCTATGACAAGATCTATTTTTCGAATGTTTGCCTTCACTCGAAACCGCAGTGGGCCTACATAACACAGCAACTTTCATTTTACATTTTAGCAACACAAATAAAAATAACTAGACTAGCTAGATGGCTATCAATACCTTAACCATCACATCATGAGCAAAACGCATGTACATTGTACAATGACATCAGGGTTGATCATACTAAGTTTTTTTTATAAATTTGACTGGCTATTCGATAAAATTGTTAGGTCGGTTTGAACAAACACTGTACATCAAATTCGATTCAATTCCAGCCTGTAGAAGCGGAGTTATTACAACTGGAGAATTTTCAATATACTAAAAAGTATACACACTTTTTCGAATTATACTGGCTGTCCGTCCCTGTGAAGTTTTGTAAGAAAATGGTGCATTACAAATTTGACTCAATTCCAACAAACATGGTATTTACTGTGGGTTATTCTTTCGTCAATAATTATAGAGCTGCAACACTACTTTGAAGAGATTCTTGGAGGTACAGAACTTGAATATACTATCGAATAGTATATTCATATCGAAATGAACGAAATAAACTATCGAAATAAACTATCGAATAGTATATTCATATCGAAATTTTCGGCAGAAAATCGTCAGCAATTAGTAGAGAATTGAAAAGAACGTTGTATATCAACAATCGTATCACAAAATATGACAGCCGAAAAAATCCGGGTTCATTCCAATATGAACATATTATTCAACACTATTTTTCTAGCCCAAAATTTTCCACTTCAATGAATTCACCTTGGAATTCAACCAGTAGCATCTTTCTTTAGCCAGTAAATTAAAAAATATATATAAGTTTTATCTATCCAACCCTATACCTACTACCCATACCAGACAAACAACTAATATATTCACTTTCCGGGGTCAATACACAACAAACTTGCCATAGTAGTTTGTTCCATGAGCACATAAAATATTTTAGACGAAAGAACCAGCCAAATCACAATATATAGGTGCGCAACTACTACTGCGCCAGACATTAACGATCAACTTGAATCAACGTCAATTGGCAACACTGGGAATAATTCCTCTCTCCATCCGCCCGCACTGACCCATATAAACACTGATCTATATAAAAATAACCTCGCACTACTGGTTGCGAAATCAGCGTACCCGAGTCCGGATTCTGGCATGCTCAAAGTCCAAGTCCAGGGGCGGGCAACTTCTTCAGTCGGCGGGCCGGATATAGGAAAATTTAGTACTTGGCGGGCCGGATTGCTGAATCGATACATTATTCGCCCATTTATCCACATATACAAGGAATAAATCGTCTTTAATGAGTGTATTTTAACGACAACGATAATGGCGAAGACAATGTGGATTTGAGAATAACATTGTCATACGTGCACCGCCATGTCTGCATCTCACTGATCATGATCAATCAACATACGATGCAATCCCTAATCAAGATTTCAAGGCGTTCGATAGGCCCGGTTACATTAATTATCCAAGATATCAATTCATTAAGATTGAGTAGGCGACGGGATAGCGTCGTTGTTCAACTGCGTGTGGCCAATTAATCTCGATATTGAATTCATGCGGCCCGGGTCCTCTACGAAATTTGAAAAGTGGCCTGCGATCCGTTTTGAGTTGGCGACCCCTGGCATAAGCGGTGCCTTGCCTAGAAGTGCGCCGTGAAGAAATATCAGCCTGGTGCAAATGGCCATTGTAGTCGACAAAAATCATGATAACCACAGACGGCATTATGGTTGAGTGCATCGTAGATGCCGATAACGCAAGTCTTCTCGCTTCGACGAACTTACGCATAAGCTGAACTCTCGCAACGCTGCGCATACACGTGTATAATGACATACAGTCTCTAAATTTTGTCGTAGTAAGCAAGTATAGTGTGGAATCTCGGCAGACTGGGGTCGCGGGCCACATTATCATGTAAGACGGAAAACTATCCGCGGGCCGGACAAAATCCCTTCGCGGGCCGTATCCGGCCCGCGGGCCGTATGTTGCCCACCCCTGTCCAAGTCCAACCTAATTTTTCAAAAGCACAATCCGGTCCGATCCGGACCAAACGAGAATAACCCATAATCCTGATCCTGTCCAATCCAAGTCCAATCCAATGCTCATCTCTGGTCAGTAGTGACTACACATGGAATAAATATCTATTTATACGCAATTATATGGAAAAGAAACGGACTAGATGTAATGATATATGTTTCTGTATGAGAAAACGACCTCAATCAAACATTATAACGCAGTAGCCAGTAAATATCATTGGTGGCATGTCAGCGGATGAATACCACTTATTTCGAAATCGTTAGAGTGTCATATCGTCGTCTGGCGTCTGGTCATCATAGAGATTTGAACAGAGGGTGAACTGTGGAGCGAAGCTTGTTGTGCTTGAAGAAAGTGGACACGATCGTTGAAGATTTCTAGGAATGCTGATTGGGATACACATCGTAATAGGTAAAGTACTACATAGTATTCGTTGCCGTGAATATCTACGTCTGTGCACACCACCGGGATGAATTTGATTTCATGATTGAAATATTTCATTCGCCGCATTCTCTGTTCTATTTTGGGATGTTAGTCGACCTAAATACTGGCCTGTGACACCACATACTCTGCCGCGGAGTAGTTGAAACTGTTGCCATGTTTATGTCATTTTTGGCCATAGCATAGAGATGTTTCCATCCACTGCTGGATTTGTTCGGCACACATGCCACCTCAAATGAGGAACCTTTTGCTTCAATACATAAGATCAGTGGTTCTCAACCTGGGGAACGCGAGAAATTGTCTAAGTCTGTATGAATTCTGACTAAACATGTGATTCGCAACCATTTTCAGAAGACGATTGTTGAAGATGAAACTTATTTCGTATTCAAGAAAGCTCGCCACATTCAAACTCCAGCAGTCGCGCTCAACTTCATTTAAGCAAATTTTTAATATTCTTTTAAGATTTAGAGGAATTTCCACGTGTAAGTCATTCATTACTTCATAGGTTGGGCAGTAGCCTAAACTCGTTGCGCTGGGTAGCTGTTGTTAATAGCTGGCGAACTGCACTGTGTAAGACAGACTTGGATGCAATATAGGTTGCTCGGTTTCGCCCTCAATTAAGCTACCCTATATCAACCAGAGGTGGTCAAAGTAGTCAAGAAAGCTACTCAAGTAGAAGTAGAAGTAACGACGAAAAAATCTACTCAAGTACAAGTAGAAGTACTTCTTTCATGAGCAACGTAAAACTACTTGAAGTAGAAGTAGAATTGACTGACTTTAAAAGTACTCAAGCAAGTAAGTAGTTGTGAAAACGATCCTGATTGGATGGATTATAAAAAGGTGCAAATTGAGCTATGTGATAGGTGACGAGCTTGATTCATATTGATGCATACCAGCAGGTATCCAATTTTTGATAGCATAAGCAATTAAGCATTCGTCCACATCATGGGGTGAAAATGATAGTATTGATAAAGAAATGCGATACTAATCCTCAGTTTTCTCAAACAACGCGTGGTGGAAAATAGCATGGTATGGCGCCATCCCCCTATAAAGCCCGAAGTTTGGTCGAAGAGCAATATGAAGAAGTTGTATAGGATACTGTGTAAACACTTTGCGCGATTTGTGAACGTTGATAAAAAATATGGTGGACTGTAAAAATGCCATATTGTGTAGCTTTATTTCCAGAAATTAAAGGCATTACTGCACTTGCTTTTATACTTCAATATGTATGTTATTCGGACAAAAGAACTGATATTAATTACAACTCAAAGTATATGATACTGAGAATTGAAAGTGAAATATAAATACTACTTCTAAAAGCAGAATATGTATTCCATGTTTTTAGTCCAGAAAGTTTCATGGTGGTAAGTAGTATAGGAAATGTGCGGAATGTGCCCATTCGCGATTTATAATAAACAAACAAAGATTATCAATATAATAGGTAATTAAAGAATTAGCTCATTCTCATTTTTGCAGCAATACTTTTATGACCCTGTGTGCGGCAATCAAAAAAGGGGGAATAATTAACGATAGAGAGAAAACGAACAAAGAATCTGGATTGACCTTTGTACTCAGACTTGAGTCATTCTACTTGTACTTTTCCACTCGCCTCCTGATTCTACCTTTATTCTGGGTTTGCGAATATATTGAACGTAATCAGCTTCCAAAATATCGATTGACCTTTTGTACTCTGGCCAGACGTGAAACTTATTGATTAGTAATTCTACTTTTCCACTCATGATTCTGTCTCGCTTGACCTCTGAACAAGGACACGAAACTACAGCTGACTCCGGTCGTACGCGACGGTGATAATAGTTGCCTGCCCTGACCCGTCGTCTCGTGGTTCAATTTCGGGCTTGGGGGCAATAACCCGTCAAACTGGTTGACTCGTCGTTCCGCGGTTGATTCAATTTCGTTGGTTCATAATTGCCGGACGTCAGTGTAGTTTTCTCCTGATCCGTTAGATTCTGGTGCGTGTTTTAGGTGTCCATACGTCCGGCTGTGTAAAGTGACGCTTGTGGTCTGTCTCATACTGTCGTACTTGTCCGCCTTTTGCTGTTTTGTTGACTTAAATAGTGAGGAGAAATGATCTGTTATGATTATAAATATGTGTGTCATTTCGAGTCATACCGAGAATCAGATTTGGTAAAAATTTGTATTAGGCGCCCCGACACGGATTGACTTCAATAAAGTAGTATTATGAAAATAATAAGTAATTAAACAAATAGCTGATTCCCAATTTTACACGCATCAACGTGTTAACTGCCGGCATTACGTACCTAGTAATCGGCATATCGATCACGAGCTCACCACGCACTTGTCGTTCGAGGGCGAGTAATTTCGCTGCAGACACTTGTGTCCGCGAGTACCGTAACATATCCTCAACACTTGTTATGCCAACACCTCCACGCATATTTACAATATAATACTCAGGAACTATTGCTTCGGCAGCCACGCACTGTCGTATGAATTCGACAAATTTCGCTGCAGACAGTCAGTTGTGTTCGCGTATGTGTCGTAAATATATCCTCAACACATGTTATGCCAATACCTCCAAGCATATCTACAATATCATACTAAGGAACTATTGCTTCGGCAGCCACACACTATCGCTCGAAGTCGACAAATTTCGCTGCAGACAACCAGATGTGTTCGCGTATGTGTCGTATCCTCAACGCATGCTATGCCAATACCTCCAAGCATATTTGCATCATACTTAGGGTTCTGGTTTAAATCAGGCTGATTTAAATCATCACGTGTCGACAATCGATCGAAGCCCGTCAACTGGTATTTTGAAAGCTCCCGGTATGGTGTATTATTGTGTATGGATTGTTGCGGTATTAGAATTGTGGTTACGGCTCGTTGGCGGTGCGAGGATCAGGTTTATAGTATACTATAACTACTTAGCTCGGGTATTATACGACGCGCTGCTATCGTTGCTTTGTCCAAGACCTAATTCACGATAATCAATCTCGCTGTCGAAAATGACATGCGGCCGCGTAGACTGCACAGCGCCATTTTGTTTTGTGATCCATCCTGCTGTGCCGAGGATCGAAACATATCCCCAACACATGTTATGCCAACACCTCCAAGCATATTTGCAGCATCATACTACGGAACTATTGACTCGGCAGAGTGTTACCGTCAGAGAATTGCTGTGTCACGCCTTCGGGCCTTGCATTTTCCGCTCGGTAACTGCGAGTGCGATGTCAGATTCAATTGTACAGTGGCGAATCGGGGTGGCTCGCTTCATCGGGGATCAGTGGGCTGACCTTATTTGGCTGAAACGCGCTCGGTGGTGCAATAATGGGAATGAATTGTGACGGATCATACGTGATGCGATCTATAGCCTGCTTTCGGTGGGGTGTAAAGATGAGTGGGAGATTTTGAAGTCTTGACTCCACCCCGACTCGGGTTGCCAAATCAAAACAAAAAATCCGGGTGGCACGTAAAGTCCTGTTGTTTCCACGTGTTGTGAGGGCAAAATATAGCATAGACCCGACTCTCAAGGCCATTTGGCTGCATCCAGTCGGGCGATAGCTCGCTTCACCGTCGATCAGCTGACTGACCTTATTTTGCTCGGCTTCGGTGGTGTAATAATGGGAGATGAATTGTGACAGATCATACGTGATGCAATCTAGTCTACATTTGGTGAGGTGTAAAGATGAGTGACATATTTCGAAATCCGAATCCACCCGCCCCCCGACTCAGGCGGCCAAATTGGGGTTAATCCCGGGTGGTACGTAAAGTCCTGCTACCTCCACATATAGCGAGCGCAAATTAGAGCATAAATCTGACTCTCCAAGACTCTTGACCGTATCGAGCCCTGGCTTCGCTAAAAACCGACGAAATTCGAGGTCTGGATACGGTCAAGTGACCACCCCAGGCACGATAGTTCTACTATCTTTACACGATATGGAGATGCCGTTGCATATTCATTTGCGTGCAGCGAAACCTTGTATCGACCCATTGGCGGAATTATGTTCAACTATACAGGTGTTATTAGTGCAATCGGGTTTAGCACCACAAGAAGTATATTAGCAAAGGCCTATCCACCACAAAACGATAATACCTTTACCCTACCAACAAACAAACAAACTTGTCGTTCGAATACTTGTAATTTCAATGTGATGCACGCAAATCAGCTGTGATCAATCGAGCGTGACAAAATCGATGTCAGTCATCAATCCGCCTGTTTGACCAAACTCGCGTTTTCGGGTTGACAGCAATGCGATCCATTTGATGTCCCCGTCGACCCTCCTATTTAATAGGGTTACCATACGGCCCCATGTCACCCCTTCGCCCAAATGTACTCTCTTTCTGTCAATTTGTCCTCCTTTTTAGCTTAACATATCCAAAAAACACCACGAGTAACGTAAAATGGGGGCCTAGATTACAAAAGTCGGGTATGTAGCCAAATCGGAAAAATGACGCTATGATGGCATTGTGCAGGCTATTACGTGGATACGGTGGCCTGTGTAAACATGTGAATAGTAAAAGCGCCCCAAACTACCGTGAAAAAGATCGAGCGCACTCGACATGTCGGGCCCACCTCAGTACAGCCAAATGATCCAATGTCGTACCGAGAATAGCCGGGGTGGTCGTATATCATTCTCACAAGATGTACCTTGGACTGCGTGTGAAATCGACCGCTACTCGACTAAAGCAGAATATAGCTTTGAAGTACTCAAGTAGTTTTAAAGAAATGTCGGTATCGTGAAATCGCTTTCTATCCTAATTATAAAGAGTAGGTCCCCATAAAACTGTCGAAATACAGTTTCGAAGCGATCCAGTAATTTGTAAATCTTATTTATGGGTTGCACGGTGTGATTAGAGAGAAGCAGACACGGCGGTGCCTGTATAACAAGGCTGTTCTCAAATCCACATTGTCTTCGTTATTATCGGGAGATATGGCTTTGCAGTGACATTGCGGTAGTTAAAATATATTGGTTAAATACGGTTTATTCCTCATATATGGGGATCAACGGGTGAGTAATGTATCGATTCAGACAATTCGACCCGCCAAGTACTTAATTTTCTTATATCCGGACCGCCGACTGAAGGAGTTGACCGCCTCCTTGTATAACCATAGTGTCCTATATGGTGTCGACACAAGCAAATCGCACGGTTCAATGAAATTGTATCACGTCACAGTTTCCATTTGGCTACAGGCAATTTGACGGTGATTTTTGACCGGCTTGCCGAGCATTAAATTTGATGAATCGGGTATCAATCGAAAGCTGACTCTGCACTGATTACGAAAATATAAATTTTATTCCGCTCGCGGCCCTGGAACCCCCACAATCAGCCCCCAATTATCCATTGTCGAGTAGATTGGCACTGTGACGCAACAATGCTGTCTGGCGAAACGAGAGACTAGCTCAAGAGCAAGGATGCGGCCGAGCGGCGAGAGTGGGATCAGCTGACGTCGCGGCAATAGCGATGTGCAAACGCGCCACAGAGAAACGCTGCGCTGTTGATACTTTTTCTATGCGTTTCGGTACAAGCGAGCACACACCAGCCTTTCCTTGACTTGTAAGGGTAGAACTGGGTCCACGGAATGTATTAGGGCCCTACCAATTTTCGCGCAATATCCTTCAGCTGATAGAGATATGTAGGCTACGTCTAGTCTAGTCTACATTGGATATGTCAGATTATTAGGATATCGATTGCCTTAGCCCGCTTGTTGCGTGGGTAGGGCTCCAGAGATGCGTGGCGCTGTTGATACTTTTTCTATGCGCTTCGCTAAAAGCGAGCACAAACCAGCCTTTCCTTGACTTGTAATGGTAGAACTGGGTCCACAGAATGTATTTGGTCCCTACCAATTTTCGCGCAATCCTTCAGCTGTTAGAGATATTTCTAGTAAGAAAAATATACTTTCAAGTAATAAGCTTCACTTAAGACAGCAAATTTAGATAACGTATATATATCATATTGTAGTAATACAACTACAGTGTTTAGTTTTCACTCTAGTCCCCATAAGCACCACGTTGGTGACCTTGCCAAATTCCGAGAAGGCGAAAAAGTGCAAACTCTGTTGGGCCGAATGGATAATGGACATTCAGTTATTCACAGATGCGAAAAAAATACTGCAAATCCGTTTTACGTAAGTTACATTAGGAATATATATACAGGCTACAGAATGAATATAATTCAAATATCTGTGATACCACTGTATTACTTTTGACGCAAAAGGTCCCCGGCATTCAAAAAAACTATTTGGTGATTGAAAAATGCTAAACCAAATTCCAACGTCAACGTTTATAGTGATATCAGATATATTCCAGTGAAAAACAAACGTATGAATTTTGTGGTAACATTTTGGAATCATTTGGCAGGTATGGCCCGCAAGCTTTCTAGTAACGGATTGAATCCGGACAGCGATACCAGTTTAATTCGACACTCCTGCTGTTAAACTTTATTCAACAATCAACATTTTACCTGCTGCATTCGCGGACCAAGTCCTACCCATACGGATCAAATAAAAGCTTGTAATGTATGCTCATGCTCAATGCTCCTTGCTCACACTTAACCATAAAAGCGACTATAGAAAGTATCGACACCCGCCATCAACAGCGCGACGTGTCTCTGGAGCCCTACGCAACAAGCGGGCTAAGGCAATCGATATCATAATAATCTGACATATCCAATGTAGACTACTTAGACGTAGCCTACATATCTTTATCAGCTGAAGGATATTGCGCGAAAATTGGTAGGGCCCTAATACATTCTGTGGACCCAGTTCCACTCTTACAAGTCAAGGAAAGGCTGGTGTGTGCTCGCTTGTACCGAAACGCATAGAAAAAGTATCAACAGTTCAGCGTTTCTCTGTGGCGCGTTTGCACATCGCTATTGCCGCGACGTCAGCTGATCCCACTCTCGCCGCTCGGCCGCATCCTTGCTCTTGAGCTAGTCTCTCGTTTCGCCAGACAGCATTGTTGCGTCACAGTGCCAATCTACTCGACAATGGATAATTGGGGGCTGATTGTGGGGGTTCCAGGGCCGCGAGCGGAATAAAATTTATATTTTCGTAATCAGTGCAGAGTCAGCTTTCGATTGATACCCGATTCAACAAATTTAATGCTCGGCAAGCCGGTCAAAAATCACCGTCAAATTGCCTGTAGCCAAATGGAAACTGTGACGTGATACAATTTCATTGAACCGTGCGATTTGCTTGTGTCGACACCATATAGGACACTATGGTATAACACATAGGTAAATCGTACAATAGCGACAGCTAACGGTTGTTAATCACCCATAAAAATACAGCTGACCGGTAATACAGCCCTCAAGGATAAACTAGGAATATCTGTGTGAGTCGCCTCGATTGACCCATGAGGCAAGTTTAGACACGAAAGTATTTTGAGGTGCGATATAACCCTAGTAATTGTACTTTATTTTTCCAAGCACACATACCACAAACAAAAACGGGGTTCGCCCATCTGATCCCCAGCGTTTGCCTCGAACAAAAGCATCGGAGTGATCATGCATCTACACCAAGTCTCCTCACCACTTTTGAGTAGGTATTCGGAAAGACCGGGTCGTGATCACCTCCATACAAGGCACAATAGTTCTGCGTGCAGCGAAACTTTGTAGCGACCTGCGGGCTGTGCATGTGTTGTTAGCGCAATCAGGTTTAACACAGCTAGAGCGTAGTCATTTGAGGATGAATAAAATCTTACCCCACAACGATACCAACTTTACACCCCTCAGCGACTCCAACGATATGTATTTATGTGGATTTCATATTTTTATGAAAAAGCTAATCGACCACAAGATACTTTTACGTGCCAAGGTGCCATCCTTTATTGGTAGAGTTGTTAGTATTGCAACATGAGCAATGGCCTTTTACACTATAGGTCTAAAAGGGTAGGGGAATTCGCTAGTGATACACCCGTCTGACGGTGGGGTATTCGACAAAATGACTCTGTTTTTACTACCTAAACGATGATCACACCGACGGGGTCACTTGTCCTACGAGTACTTGTAATTTCGGTGTGACGTGCGCAAATCACCTGTGATCATTCGAGTGTGACGCGATCGACGTCAGTCCTATCAGCTATTTGAGAAAACTCGTATATTCAGTAAGGTTGGCGGCAATGCGATATATTTGATGACCCCATTGATACTGATGGGGGTTGCCGTACGTCCTCCTTCGCCAGGAAAATGTCCTCGCACAAATGTACTCCTTTTTGTGAATTTATCTCCCGTTTCAGCTTAATCTAGCAAAACAGACCAAGAATAACGCGAAATGAGGACCTACGAGAGACGGGTAGGGTCTATCTTACTGTGTCGCATAATCCTGTTATTCAAATATAGGATTCGGGTGTAGGTCTGATTGGTAACTTTGTACAAGTAAGGTAACTCGTTACAAAACTACTTTCTGCTTTTTAAAGTCAAACGTCTAAAGAGTAAGCCATTTCATCTGAAACGAGTGAGGAGTAAGTTAAAACGACTTGGGTATATAACACAAGTACCGAGTACTCGAGTCAGTAGCGTGACACCATTACTCAACCCAAGTCCACAACAGACAAACCGAAGAAATAATATACAGATATGGAAATAACCCACGATTTTTCCGCTTACACGTGTCAATACAACTCGACAGTCAAGGCCACCTGGCTGCGGCTTGCAATTTGAAAGAGTTTGAAAAAACCGGGGACGGTACCTAAAACGTGGTATTGTTTTGTGTATTTCAGTGAAGCAAATTTAATTTACATCTCAAACCACTTTATCCTGTGCCCGACCTCATTAAAAATCGATCAGAACCTGGTCACCACCTGCGTAATCAATCCGCTGTGTGTAAAATGGTATACCATGTTGGTGTCGATCGTATAGTAATTTTGCGATTTGCGTCGATCTGCTGTCGAACAGATATGCTTTTGCACACCCTTGAAATATACAGTGTTACCGCGTTGTCTATATTACGGCTCTGTGGTTAGGCAATAAAGATTAGCGACACCCCCAGACTGATCAATAGCGGGATACTCAAGCCCGTAAAACTCTCATTATCCTGTGAAATTATGCGACGCGTTTGGCGCCGCGACGTTGTCTTTGTAGATCACTATTCAATTAGATCCCTCTCACCAACATACATACCGCCTGGTTATCAAGTGTTTTTATGTATGATCGACCCCCACTGTCTAGCGAGACGAGCCCACGGATTTTGGTGTCTGATTAATAATGTCGTAATAGTGTGGTAAATTCATTTACAAACTACTTTACACATTTCAAAATCCCAACACCCGAATAGTAAGTAGCTAAAACTGTTGAAGCGGGGGCGGTCTGAAACATAACGACTGATATAGCACAGATGGACAAATCCTAATCGAGTACATCGGATAGAGTTGCATCCTTGAAATCGTTATTTCCTCAACAAATCGATACAAGAATGGATGGAAATAAGCCTGAATATGTTCTGGTGACACTCGTTATGGGAAGCTAAATTCGCCTGCTATGCCCACATCCCCAACAGAACATATTGGCAATTAATATCAGTCATATACTACAGAAATACCATGACTGAATTACTGTAGTGTAGGCGAATCAGCGTCTACTGATCCTCACAGTTACCGTTTAAACAGGTTTTTGCTGGGGTCAACTGTGATCGGACACGGCTCATCTGCTACTTGCAGACTTATACGCGCGTGGGTTAAAAAAAAATGGCTCGGATGCTATGTCAGCTCAGGGCGACAATTCGAAGTTTTAAACGATACGGTTGGTACGTAAAGCCTCGTTATTCCCGCGTATTGTGGGGGTAAAACCTTAAAGACAGTTCCACATCGAGCTGATGAAAATGCGTGCCCGATTCGTGGTCAACTCTAGTCAAGCCTAACAGCTCTGCTATCGGCGCGTGATATGGCGGGTGTCGCTAAACTTTTATAAACTAGTAAAAGTAAGCGGCTTCCTAAAGAAGGCTAGCCACATTGATTACTTGGTGCAGTGCGAGTAGACAGAATCGAGTACCCGGATAAAAAGTAGCGGCATTGCTGACAACCTCTGTGTAGCTGGTGGCTTGTGCGTCTCGCACGGTAACCGTCTTTATTGTCCCGCACCGCGACCCGGCAGCTGCTGTGTGCTATTATGTTTACAATTTATCGCTCGTAATCACCACTGTGTGAAACAAACCTCTGACTTCGTCAAATAAAACACGACATCTTCAGAAAGGTATTAAAATCACCCGGTGCTAAAATAAGTCATCGGAAGGGTATACCGAAAAGCCTCTTTGCACTGCGGGTGAACTTATCGCATAGCATTTCACAGCTCTGCGGCGTAATTTAGCGGTCTAGCGCTGTGGACGGTCCATTTTGTCTGCTAATTGGGGGCCATAAACGAACGAGTGAAACAAATAGTATTTGTGCGCGGGAGTTCACAAAGAAATGCAGCCTCAAAAGTCATTTATTATGGTACATTGGCAAGAAAGAGCATGCATGCCTGGTATGCGCACAATGGTTTCTTGCCAAACAGAACCTAAATACCCATTTGGCTGTACACTCGGGTGTGAAACCGTACGATTGTGAAGTCTGTGGTCGTTTTTTTGCAAGGAAACGCACGATGAAAGACCACCACGCACACTGGAGTAGAAAGATTCGAGTGTGAGGTGTGTGGTAAGCTTCTGTCGCGGAGAAATGGGTTGAAAAGACACGTAGAAAAACACTTTGGACTGGGAGGATACTCATGTGAGGTGTGTGGGAGACTGTTTCCTCATCAATACGGGTTAGAAACTCACCTCCAGGCCCACGTGGGACTCAGAAAATATCCATGCGGTGTTTGCGGTAAAGCTTTTGGTTCACAAGCAAATCTCCGTAAACACGAGACTACTCACTTTGCGTGAACCGATCGTATTGTAATACGAGTCTATCAATAAATATTTTTCGCGTCTGCATAATTTCGTGTTGTTTGAGCGTGTCCGAAGCTGCAATGTTGGTATTATAGTCATTCAGTGGTGTAGAGATAAAAGAGACGGTATTGCAATAGATACGACTCGCCCTAGTCGAGTATTAGTAAACCACAGCAGGTCAACTTTATGGGACAGTTTTGATAACACTAATACTACAAAATTCCATTTATCGTCTGACGGTGAAAGATGTGGATTTGCGAATGGGGGTTGGTTGCAATACCACACGAGTAAAAACTCAGAGAGAGTCTTTATTTTAAACAAACCAAAATACATAACAAACGGCAGTGATGGTGGTACAGAAAATATACTTTGCACAGTATTCGGTACTAGATAGGAATGATCGACAAGAACGTGAAGGTCATCTAGTCTGATCACACAGTGCAAAGAGGCTTTTCGGTATACCCTTCCGATGACTTATTTTAGCACCGGGTGATTTTAATACCTTTCTGAAGATGTCGTGTTTTATTTGACGAAGTCAGAGGTTTGTTTCACACAGTGGTGATTACGAGCGATAAATTGTAAACATAATAGCACACAGCAGCTGCCGGGTCGCGGTGCGGGACAATAAAGACGGTTACCGTGCGAGACGCACAAGCCACCAGCTACGCAGAGGTTGTCAGCAATGCCGCTACTTTTTATCCGGGTACTCGATTCTGTCTACTCGCACTGCACCAAGTAATCAATGTGGCTAGCCTTCTTTAGGAAGCCGCTTACTTTTACTAGTTTATAAAAGTTTAGCGACACCCGCCATATCACGCGCCGATAGCAGAGCTGTTAGGCTTGACTAGAGTTGACCACGAATCGGGCACGCATTTTCATCAGCTCGATGTGGAACTGTCTTTAAGGTTTTACCCCCACAATACGCGGGAATAACGAGGCTTTACGTACCAACCGTATCGTTTAAAACTTCGAATTGTCGCCCTGAGCTGACATAGCATCCGAGCCATTTTTTTTAACCCACGCGCGTATAAGTCTGCAAGTAGCAGATGAGCCGTGTCCGATCACAGTTGACCCCAGCAAAAACCTGTTTAAACGGTAACTGTGAGGATCAGTAGACGCTGATTCGCCTACACTACAGTAATTCAGTCATGGTATTTCTGTAGTATATGACTGATATTAATTGCCAATATGTTCTGTTGGGGATGTGGGCATAGCAGGCGAATTTAGCTTCCCATAACGAGTGTCACCAGAACATATTCAGGCTTATTTCCATCCATTCTTGTATCGATTTGTTGAGGAAATAACGATTTCAAGGATGCAACTCTATCCGATGTACTCGATTAGGATTTGTCCATCTGTGCTATATGAGTCGTTATGTTTCAGACCGCCCCCGCTTCAACAGTTTTAGCTACTTACTATTCGGGTGTTGGGATTTTGAAATGTGTAAAGTAGTTTGTAAATGAATTTACCACACTATTACGACATTATTAATCAGACACCAAAATCCGTGGGCTCGTCTCGCTAGACAGTGGGGGTCGATCATACATAAAAACACTTGATAACCAGGCGGTATGTATGTTGGTGAGAGGGATCTAATTGAATAGTGATCTACAAAGACAACGTCGCGGCGCCAAACGCGTCGCATAATTTCACAGGATAATGAGAGTTTTACGGGCTTGAGTATCCCGCTATTGATCAGTCTGGGGGTGTCGCTAATCTTTATTGCCTAACCACAGAGCCGTAATATAGACAACGCGGTAACACTGTATATTTCAAGGGTGTGCAAAAGCATATCTGTTCGACAGCAGATCGACGCAAATCGCAAAATTACTATACGATCGACACCAACATGGTATACCATTTTACACACAGCGGATTGATTACGCAGGTGGTGACCAGGTTCTGATCGATTTTTAATGAGGTCGGGCACAGGATAAAGTGGTTTGAGATGTAAATTAAATTTGCTTCACTGAAATACACAAAACAATACCACGTTTTAGGTACCGTCCCCGGTTTTTTCAAACTCTTTCAAATTGCAAGCCGCAGCCAGGTGGCCTTGACTGTCGAGTTGTATTGACACGTGTAAGCGGAAAAATCGTGGGTTATTTCCATATCTGTATATTATTTCTTCGGTTTGTCTGTTGTGGACTTGGGTTGAGTAATGGTGTCACGCTACTGACTCGAGTACTCGGTACTTGTGTTATATACCCAAGTCGTTTTAACTTACTCCTCACTCGTTTCAGATGAAATGGCTTACTCTTTAGACGTTTGACTTTAAAAAGCAGAAAGTAGTTTTGTAACGAGTTACCTTACTTGTACAAAGTTACCAATCAGACCTACACCCGAATCCTATATTTGAATAACAGGATTATGCGACACAGTAAGATAGACCCTACCCGTCTCTCGTAGGTCCTCATTTCGCGTTATTCTTGGTCTGTTTTGCTAGATTAAGCTGAAACGGGAGATAAATTCACAAAAAGGAGTACATTTGTGCGAGGACATTTTCCTGGCGAAGGAGGACGTACGGCAACCCCCATCAGTATCAATGGGGTCATCAAATATATCGCATTGCCGCCAACCTTACTGAATATACGAGTTTTCTCAAATAGCTGATAGGACTGACGTCGATCGCGTCACACTCGAATGATCACAGCTGATTTGCGCACGTCACACCGAAATTACAAGTACTCGTACGACAAGTGACCCCGTCGGTGTGATCATCGTTTAGGTAGTAAAAACAGAGTCATTTTGTCGAATACCCCACCGTCAGACGGGTGTATCACTAGCGAATTCCCCTACCCTTTTAGACCTATAGTGTAAAAGGCCATTGCTCATGTTGCAATACTAACAACTCTACCAATAAAGGATGGCACCTTGGCACGTAACAGTATCTTGTGGTCGATTAGCTTTTTCATAAAAATATGAAATCCACATAAATACATATCGTTGGAGTCGCTGAGGGGTGTAAAGTTGGTATCGTTGTGGGGTAAGATTTTATTCATCCTCAAATGACTACGCTCTAGCTGTGTTAAACCTGATTGCGCTAACAACACATGCACAGCCCGCAGGTCGCTACAAAGTTTCGCTGCACGCAGAACTATTGTGCCTTGTATGGAGGTGATCACGACCCGGTCTTTCCGAATACCTACTCAAAAGTGGTGAGGAGACTTGGTGTAGATGCATGATCACTCCGATGCTTTTGTTCGAGGCAAACGCTGGGGATCAGATGGGCGAACCCCGTTTTTGTTTGTGGTATGTGTGCTTGGAAAAATAAAGTACAATTACTAGGGTTATATCGCACCTCAAAATACTTTCGTGTCTAAACTTGCCTCATGGGTCAATCGAGGCGACTCACACAGATATTCCTAGTTTATCCTTGAGGGCTGTATTACCGGTCAGCTGTATTTTTATGGGTGATTAACAACCGTTAGCTGTCGCTATTGTACCATTTACCTATGTGTTATACAAGGAGGCGGTCAACTCCTTCAGTCGGCGGTCCGGATATAAGAAAATTAAGTACTTGGCGGGTCGAATTGTCTGAATCGATACATTACTCACCCGTTGATCCCCATATATGAGGAATAAACCGTATTTAACCAATATATTTTAACTACCGCAATGTCACTGCAAAGCCATATCTCCCGATAATAACGAAGACAATGTGGATTTGAGAACAGCCTTGTTATACAGGCACCGCCGTGTCTGCTTCTCTCTAATCACACCGTGCAACCCATAAATAAGATTTACAAATTACTGGATCGCTTCGAAACTGTATTTCGACAGTTTTATGGGGACCTACTCTTTATAATTAGGATAGAAAGCGATTTCACGATACCGACATTTCTTTAAAACTACTTGAGTACTTCAAGGCTATATTCTGCTTTAGTCGAGTAGCGGTCGATTTCACACGCAGTCCAAGGTACATCTTGTGAGAATGATATACGACCACCCCGGCTATTCTCGGTACGACATTGGATCATTTGGCTGTACTGAGGTGGGCCCGACATGTCGAGTGCGCTCGATCTTTTTCACGGTAGTTTGGGGCGCTTTTACTATTCACATGTTTACACAGGCCACCGTATCCACGTAATAGCCTGCACAATGCCATCATAGCGTCATTTTTCCGATTTGGCTACATACCCGACTTTTGTAATCTAGGCCCCCATTTTACGTTACTCGTGGTGTTTTTTGGATATGTTAAGCTAAAAAGGAGGACAAATTGACAGAAAGAGAGTACATTTGGGCGAAGGGGTGACATGGGGCCGTATGGTAACCCTATTAAATAGGAGGGTCGACGAGGACATCAAATGGATCGCATTGCTGTCAACCCGAAAACGCGAGTTTGGTCAAACAGGCGGATTGATGACTGACATCGATTTTGTCACGCTCGATTGATCACAGCTGATTTGCGTGCATCACATTGAAATTACAAGTATTCGAACGACAAGTTTGTTTGTTTGTTGGTAGGGTAAAGGTATTATCGTTTTGTGGTGGATAGGCCTTTGCTAATATACTTCTTGTGGTGCTAAACCCGATTGCACTAATAACACCTGTATAGTTGAACATAATTCCGCCAATGGGTCGATACAAGGTTTCGCTGCACGCAAATGAATATGCAACGGCATCTCCATATCGTGTAAAGATAGTAGAACTATCGTGCCTGGGGTGGTCACTTGACCGTATCCAGAACTCGAATTTCGTCGGTTTTTAGCGAAGCCAGGGCTCGATACGGTCAAGAGTCTTGGAGAGTCAGATTTATGCTCTAATTTGCGCTCGCTATATGTGGAGGTAGCAGGACTTTACGTACCACCCGGGATTAACCCCAATTTGGCCGCCTGAGTCGGGGGGCGGGTGGATTCGGATTTCGAAATATCTCACTCATCTTTACACCTCACCAAATGTAGACTAGATTGCATCACGTATGATCTGTCACAATTCATCTCCCATTATTACACCACCGAAGCCGAGCAAAATAAGGTCAGTCAGCTGATCGACGGTGAAGCGAGCTATCGCCCGACTGGATGCAGCCAAATGGCCTTGAGAGTCGGGTCTATGCTATATTTTGCCCTCACAACACGTGGAAATAACAGGACTTTACGTGCCACCCGGATTTTTTGTTTTGATTTGGCAACCCGAGTCGGGGTGGAGTCAAGACTTCAAAATCTCCCACTCATCTTTACACCCCACCGAAAGCAGGCTATAGATCGCATCACGTATGATCCGTCACAATTCATTCCCATTATTGCACCACCGAGCGCGTTTCAGCCAAATAAGGTCAGCCCACTGATCCCCGATGAAGCGAGCCACCCCGATTCGCCACTGTACAATTGAATCTGACATCGCACTCGCAGTTACCGAGCGGAAAATGCAAGGCCCGAAGGCGTGACACAGCAATTCTCTGACGGTAACACTCTGCCGAGTCAATAGTTCCGTAGTATGATGCTGCAAATATGCTTGGAGGTGTTGGCATAACATGTGTTGGGGATATGTTTCGATCCTCGGCACAGCAGGATGGATCACAAAACAAAATGGCGCTGTGCAGTCTACGCGGCCGCATGTCATTTTCGACAGCGAGATTGATTATCGTGAATTAGGTCTTGGACAAAGCAACGATAGCAGCGCGTCGTATAATACCCGAGCTAAGTAGTTATAGTATACTATAAACATAGTGTCCTATATGGTGTCGACACAAGCAAATCGCACGGTTCAATGAAATTGTATCACGTCACAGTTTCCATTTGGCTACAGGCAATTTGACGGTGATTTTTGACCGGCTTGCCGAGCATTAAATTTGATGAATCGGGTATCAATCGAAAGCTGACTCTGCACTGATTACGAAAATATAAATTTTATTCCGCTCGCGGCCCTGGAACCCCCACAATCAGCCCCCAATTATTCATTGTCGAGTAGATTGGCACTGTGACGCAACAATGATGTCTGGTGAAACGAGAGACTCGCTCAAGAGCAAGGATGCGGCCGAGCGGCGAGAGTGGGATCAGCTGACGTCGCGGCAATAGCGATGTGCAAACGCGCCACAGAGAAACGCTGCGCTGTTGATACTTTTTCTATGCGTTTCGGTACAAGCGAGCACACACCAGCCTTTCCTTGACTTGTAAGGGTAGAACTGGGTCCACGGAATGTATTAGGGCCCTACCAATATTCGCGCAATATCCTTCAGCTGATAAAGATATGTAGGCTACGTCTGAGTAGTCTACATTGGATATGTCAGATTATTATGATATCGATTGCCTTAGCCCGCTTGTTGCGTAGGGCTCCAGAGACACGTCGCGCTGTTGATGGCGGGTGTCGATACTTTCTATAGTCGCTTTTATGGTTAAGTGTAAGCAGGGAGCATTGAGCATGAGCATACATTACAAGCTTTTATTTGACCCGTATGGGTAGGACTTGGTCCGCGAATGCAGCAGGTAAAATGTTGATTGTTGAATAAAGTTTAACAGCAGGGGTGTCGAATTAAACTTGTATCGCTGTCCGGATTCAATCCGTTACTAGAAAGCTTGCGGGCCATACCTGCCAAATGATTCCAAAATGTTACCAGAGAGAGAGAGAGAGAGTCTTTATTTTCATCGAACCAAAATACATAACAAACGGCAGTGATGGTGGTACAGAATTCATACCTTTGTTTTTCACTGGAATATATCTGATATCACTATAAACGTTGACGTTGGAAGTTGGTTTAGCATTTTTCAATCACCAAATAGTTTTTTTGAATGCCGGGGACCTTTTGCGTCAAAAGTAATACAGTGGTATCACAGATATTTGAATTATTTTCATTCTGTAGCCTGTATATATATTCCTAATGTAACTTACGTAATACGGATTTGCAGTATTTTTTTCGCATCTGTGAATAACTGAATGTCCATTGTCCATTCGGCCCAACAGAGTTTGCACTTTTTTGCCTTCTCGGAATTTGGCAAGGTCACCGACGTGGTGCTTATGGGGACTAGAGTGAAAACTAAACACTGTAGTTGTATTACTACAATATGATATATTTACATTATCTAAATTTGCTGTCTTGAGTATATTTTTCTTACTAGAAATATCTCTAACAGCTGAAAGATTGCGCGAAAATTGGTAGGGACCAAATACATTCTGTGGACCCAGTTCTACCATTACAAGTCAAGGAAAGGCTGGTGTGTGCTCGCTTTTAGCGAAGCGCAGAGAAAAAGTATCAACAGCGCCACGCATCTCTGGAGCCCTACGCAACAAGCGGGCTAAGGCAATCGATATCATAATAATCTGACATATCCAATGTAGACTACTTAGACGTAGCCTACATATCTCTATCAGCTGAAGGATATTGCGCGAAAATTGGTAGGGCCCTAATACATTCCGTGGACCCAGTTCTACCCTTACAAGTCAAGGAAAGGCTGGTGTATGCTCGCTTGTACCGAAACGCATAGAAAAAGTATCAACAGCGCAGCGTTTCTCTGTGGCGCGTTTGCACATCGCTATTGCCGCGACGTCAGCTGATCCCACTCTCGCCGCTCGGCCGCATCCTTGCTCTTGAGCGAGTCTCTCGTTTCGCCAGACATCATTGTTACGTCACAGTACCAATCTACTCGACAATGAATAATTGGGGGCTGATTGTGGGGGTTCCAGAGCCGCGAGCGAAATAAAATTTATATTTTCGTAATCAGTGCAGAGTCAGCTTTCGATTGATACCCGATTCATCAAATTTAATGCTCGGCAAGCCGGTCAAAAATCACCGTCAAATTGCCTGTAGCCAAATGGAAACTGTGACGTGATACAATTTCATTGAACCGTGCGATTTGCTTGCGTCGACACCATATAGGACACTATGCTATAAACCTGATCCTCGCACCGCCAACGAGCCGTAACCACAATTCTAATACCGCAACAATCCATACACAATAATACACCATACCGGGAGCTTTCAAAATACCAGTTGACGGGCTTCGATCGATTGTCGACACGTGATGATTTAAATCAGCCTGATTTAAACCAGAACCCTAAGTATGATGCAAATATGCTTGGAGGTATTGGCATAGCATGCGTTGAGGATACGACACATACGCGAACACATCTGGTTGTCTGCAGCGAAATTTGTCGACTTCGAGCGATAGTGTGTGGCTGCCGAAGCAATAGTTCCTTAGTATGATATTGTAGATATGCTTGGAGGTATTGGCATAACATGTGTTGAGGATATATTTACGACACATACGCGAACACAACTGACTGTCTGCAGCGAAATTTGTCGAATTCATACGACAGTGCGTGGCTGCCGAAGCAATAGTTCCTGAGTATGATATTGTAAATATGCGTGGAGGTGTTGGCATAACAAGTGTTGAGGATATGTTACGGTACTCGCGGACACAAGTGTCTGCAGCGAAATTACTCGCCCTCGAACGACAAGTGCGTGGTGAGCTCGTGATCGATATGCCGATTACTAGGTACGTAATGCCGGCAGTTAACACGTTGATGCGTGTAAAATTGGGAATCAGCTATTTGTTTAATTACTTATTATTTTCATAATACTACTTTATTGAAGTCAATCCGTGTCGGGGCGCCTAATACAAATTTTTACCAAATCTGATTCTCGGTATGACTCGAAATGACACACATATTTATAATCATAACAGATCATTTCTCCTCACTATTTAAGTCAACAAAACAGCAAAAGGCGGACAAGTACGACAGTATGAGACAGACCACAAGCGTCACTTTACACAGCCGGACGTATGGACACCTAAAACACGCACCAGAATCTAACGGATCAGGAGAAAACTACACTGACGTCCGGCAATTATGAACCAACGAAATTGAATCAACCGCGGAACGACGAGTCAACCAGTTTGACGGGTTATTGCCCCCAAGCCCGAAATTGAACCACGAGACGACGGGTCAGGGCAGGCAACTATTATCACCGTCGCGTACGACCGGAGTCAGCTGTAGTTTCGTGTCCTTGTTCAGAGGTCAAGCGAGACAGAATCATGAGTGGAAAAGTAGAATTACTAATCAATAAGTTTCACGTCTGGCCAGAGTACAAAAGGTCAATCGATATTTTGGAAGCTGATTACGTTCAATATATTCGCAAACCAAGAATAAAGGTAGAATCAGGAGGCGAGTGGAAAAGTACAAGTAGAATGACTCAAGTCTGAGTACAAAGGTCAATCCAGATTCTTTGTTCGTTTTCTCTCTATCGTTAATTATACCCCCTTTTTTGATTGCCGCACACAGGGTCATAAAAGTATTGCTGCAAAAATGAGAATGAGCTAATTCTTTAATTACTTATTATATTGATAATCTTTGTTTGTTTATTATAAATCGCGAATGGGCACATTCCGCACATTTCCTATACTACTGTGGTATGCTAAAACACTCTTCCAGGACACGCCATAGACATATATATGCTAGATTACGATATGACAAGAAAATGCTAGATTGCGAAACATCAGTTTTGGACGTTATGATGAGCCATATACTGCGATGAATTATTTCATGGGTGAAGGGCGACAATGTGGTGTGAACGGAACCACGCCAACCCTCCACCTAAATTATATTCACCGATACTTTCGTGAAATCATACTGGTCACACCCTATCCACTGCGCGCGAAGCGCGACGAAAATTCTGTCCTTTACTAAACTTTTATGAAAATTTAATGTTAATACTCCGTGAAAACAGATCCGAAATTCCTCAGGCTATCCTCCTGATTGGAAGATTGAACTACTTCTACTTGACAAACTGAAAATAGCGAAAAGTAAGTAAGTAGATCACAAAATATTAAGAAGTAGAAGTGGAAGTACCGAAAATCAGATCTACTTGAGTAAGTACCAGAAGTAGAGGGAAACTACTTGAGTACTTCGAAAAAGTAGAAGTACTTCGTTACTGACCACCTCTGATATCAACACAATTTGATTCAATGCAATTTAAACTGATCAAATTGGGCATGGCAGTACAGAACGACACCTTGTTCTCTGCAGTCACTACCAGCGTCAGGATTAGTCTCAGTGCAATCTACCTTGAAACAAATTGATGTCCTGTCCAATGTGTTTTTGCTATTTTCAAACAAGTTTACGGAAATTTTTCAAAAAGTGTTGAAGACTGGAGTGCGGATTCAAACTTGGCGTAAGACATACCATATGTATACTATTAGATCAGGGATCGGCAACCTGCTGCCGTAGATGGGAATTTGTGCGGCCGTCAACACCTAATTCAATTACTATATGTGTTAGCATCCGTCAACATGCAAATTGAAATTACTAATTCACTCACAAATTTTTAGAGATTTCAATTATTCTTGAAATTTTCTTCGTGCTCCACGCAATTCAACATAGCTTAATTTTTCGATTCTAATACAGTAGCGCCCTTCTAAATCTGAGCAGGAATCAGCATTGAAGAAATTTTTTTATGTTACATTTGAGCGATTTCAATATATTTCTACTACCGATACGATGGACAATCCTGATCGAGGGTCAAGAAATAACAGCATGCAATAAAGTGCATGACTAATAATAATTGGCCCTCACGAAGATGCATTATCATTTATAACTTGCCCGTTGCATTTGATAAAGTGTGTCATGAATCTCAGCTATATCATGTAAAAGGCGGGGCCGTCACCACACAATGTCCCAGTACCGGTACTTCAAAAATTGTTATATTTTTGTTACCCTATTTGTCTTGGTAGTCTTAATAATGTCATGTCTAGGTTAGGAACTTTGCTTAATATAGCGACTTACGCATGAATTCTTTTTAGTGGAACTGCAAGATACTAGCTACACAGAAGAAATGAGGACGAGAAAAATAAACTATTGTAAGTTTGGCCGATGGTGGGAGAGACGGCTCGTGTTACTGCATGTCTCCTAACAAGAATTAGACCTCCAGCAGCAATACTTATCCATCGATAATCTTCTCATCGTGAATCATGAATGAATATACAGTTTGTTCCAATGTCGTTTTCGGGGTGTGAAGAAGCTTTTGCGATATTTTAACATCGGGTTGCTTTGCGATAAGTACAGGATGTACATGAATTTACAAGCTGGTATGTAATCCTGATTTACGCAGACAGCATGTATGTAGGTAGGCGGTAAAATTTCAGTATGAGTGGCAAATATACAGGATAAAATGTAGATTGGATATACCAGAGGTGACTGTAATTTTACAGTCTGGCGTGTAAAGTGAGATTACCGGACGAGTGTAAGTTAAATTTACATTGACTAACGGTAATGTTACATTACCACGAAATGTCTGGCTACCGTGCTTCCAAACATTTCGCGGTAAATCTAGTTTTTTTTTTATAGTGTACGCGATACCAGGTCCCTCGCTGAACGGAAAACCAAGATGTAGATGATAAGTGCCGTCTAAAAGCGTACAGCCCAATACCAACGTTCTTTTTTTTTTTGGGGGGGGGGGGGGGTGCTGACGAAATACTGTTACGGTACTGACTATACCAAGTACCAGCTCCAGCAAAACACTCTCACTTATTTAGTCAAACGCGAAAAGCTATTCGTATGTTAAAAAACTCATTGAATGGACATTACCTGACACCGTCATTGACGAAATTTTGTATTGCGATATCTCCAGTACCAGGTCATTCCGAATAACGTCATTGAACTTATTCGAAACTTGAATTGAGTCGTCTGTGACACGGTTTGGTAATTGCATTCGACCAGATCCAATGATACTCCCACAAAGAAACTTCAATTGATCGATTCCTACGACAGGGATGCTGAGGAATGTTCCAATTGATCCGATCTTAAACGAATACGTGATTCCTGTCATTGAACTGAAGAGATCAATAGGCCTACAAGCAATGTTCCGTCTAATTTTTCAAGAGTCTGCGCAAACACGCCAACTCACTGCGCAGGCCCTCGGACAACAGTGCGCAACCACCCTCCAATAGGGTTATAAATCTAACTACTGGGGGCTTCGCCCCCAAGACCCCCCTACGGCTTTAGGCTTCTTCCGGTACTGATCATGTACTTGGGGTGCCCGTTTAGTAGTGGCGTCCCTAAACGCGCGAAGCGCGAAAAAATTTCTATAATTAATGATTGCATTGGCCAATATGATCAGGAATTGCATATATATTGCTATTAATTTTTATCCAGGGGCTCACATAATCAGATTTGCCGGTAGAGGTGATCCAGTGAGTTGTGTTAGAATAGATATGCCCTCTAAATCAGTGGCGAAAATGGCCAATGGGGCGATAGGGGGGCGAGAACGTAACTGCCGCAACTGCCACACCCAAACCCTCAATTGGGATGGACGGCTCGAGCTCGAAGGGGGCGCACAATTTTTTCGTGAATTTACAGCAATTATAGAGTATTATTTTGGAAATTTAGACAACTTTTTCAAAAAAAAAATCGCGCTGCGCGTCATTTCGTGGTCACATATTTCTTGCTTATTGGATACCCTTCCTCCAAGAATAATACACATGAGTTATAGAAATGGGCATCTCGGCGTCAGCCATTATATCACACCATGACGCACCAAGACATATGAAGTTTCAGGCCGTGTAACATGTGACTCCGAGAAGTGCGCCAGAACGAGAAAACGTTAGCGGAAAAGGACTGCCTTTCTGCTGACCGACTTCGATATACATACGATATACATATATATTTAATTGTCCATGGGCGCCTAAATGGCTGGCGCCAAATGTTCCTGTCCTGGCAATCAGAACCACACAAAAATGCCATATCGCAGAGAAAAAAAAAATTCCAGTGCAGAAATGCCAATCTGAACTCGTGCGTGTTTTTTTTAACTTAGTGCGTATGGGCGATTTGAATATCTTTTGACATAACAGACAGGCCACGAAATGTCATTACGTAACGAAGTCATTATACCTGCGGTCCGCCCGAATATGTTCAATTAATATTTACGGGCCCTACATTTTCCAAGACACCTTACTCAGCTTCACCGGTAAATCTGTATGCATGAGCAGAGAGAGGATAAAAAATTAGCAGCAATATATATGCAATTCCCGATCATATTGACCGATTCAATCATGAAGGATAAAAAATTTTCGCGCTTCGAGCGAATCAAGCCAACTAACTAAAGGGTTCCAACAATTAGTTGAGGGCTGCAGAAGTTGGCTTTATCGCTCTATGGATGGGGGTCAAGACCAACGTACTGGGAGGGGGGCTGACGAAGTGCCGTTACGGTCCTTTGGGAGTCAAGTCGGAGAAATCACCTTTTTTGTTAGTTAACTCAACAAAATTGGGCTGACAAAGTGTAATTTCGAGGTCAAGCCGAAAAGTTGACCTTTTTTCTTAGTCAACTCGCCGGTGATTTCAGTCTGTATGCCCATTTTTCGGTTCCCAATATTTGAGGGGAGGCGATTATCGGTGTGGAGTTTGAAAAGGGGGCGATAAGTCGGAAAAGGTTGGGAACCACTGCTCTAAATAATAATAAAACATCTTCGGGCGTACCCGTTGATATAATGACTTCGTTACATGATGCTATTTCGTGACCACCTATCCACTATGTCAAAAGATATTGAAATCGCCAAAACGTATTAAAGTCAAAGACGTACACGATTTCCAATTGGTATTTCTTAACTGGAAAATAATGTTCCCTCGATATGGCTTTTGTCTTGTTGTGGGACTCGGATCGCCAGGACAGGAACATTCGGTACCAGCCATTTTAGGCGCCCATGGACATGGACAATTACACATATATTTGTATATCGAAGTTTTCTGTCAGCACTGGGGCAGTCTTTTTCGCCCAAGGTTTTCTCGCTGCTGATCGTTCTGGCGCACTTCTTGGATTCGCATGTTACATAGCCTTCAACTTCGTATGTCTAGCCGCGTCATTGTGCGGTAATGGCCGACGGCCAACTGCCATTTCCCTAAATCATGCCTAATTTTTGTAGGGAAAGGGTACCCAATAATCAGATATCTTACAATAATAAAACGCGCGTAGCGCGAAAAAATTCTTGAAAAATTTCAAATAATATACCATGATTTATGTTAATTCTCGAAATAATTTTAGACCCCCTTCGAGCTCGGCCCCTCCAATTGGGGGGTTTGGGGTGCGAAAGTTACGGTCCTGAGTAAATCTCACGCAATGTTCATGTCACGCGAAGAAGACTATCATTCGTTAATTTCTCGCAGATTAACTTCGAGCTAGCCCATTGTTATTTATAACTTTGTTGAACCAGGTTATTTCGCCATTCCCAGAAAATAATGCGCTATTGAAATGATATCAGTATCGCTCACATGTACGAGGCGGCACTAAAAAATATCTTTTGTGAGGCGCAGGTCAATGTGAATTTTAATTTCCTCACGGAGCGCAATAGTTACCTTTGCGGGGCGCACTTGTACCTCGGTTTCAGACTTCAGTGATAACACTATTTGGCCCTGGCAATGTTCTATCTTAATTTTCACGAATCTGCGCGCCTGCGTGGTCCATTGGACAACAGTGCGCAACAACTATAAAAAAAACATCATTTCTGATTTTCTGTGCGCAACGTAGATTTTCTGTGCGCAGACACCGTTTTAGCACTGCGCATTTGCGCACGCGCGCAGCTTAGAAGGAACATTGCCTACAAGGTATGCATACAAACCTGTATAGCCGGATTACCGCGATTTCAAGTAAGTAATGGGATATTTTTATCCAAACAATTTTCATGCATTTTATTCGAAAAATATTTTTTCACTGTATCAGATTTTAATCAAATATATTGAAGCTGTAATATCTCAAAAATTGTGTCAAAATTTGACTCACTATAAAGGTAAAGAGTTCAGCGGCTTTCTGGTATTCTTCATTAGTGCTGTTACGTATTTCGTCAGTACAATTTTTAAATGCCAAAGTCATAATAAACTCCATATGGATGGTGGCTGCAAGGAATAATTCGTTAACAAGTAAACACAAAAGCAAGCGATACGTACCTAAGTATTTTGATTAATGCATGGAATTGAATAAAACATTTGGTATAAATCCGGACACCGATGCGGATATAATATAAAAGTCAATAGATACTACATTTCTATCAACTTTGCAATTTCAAAATATCTTGGAAACAAATATTATGATAAGGCTGTGACCTGTGACGGCAATCTTTAGTGCTCTGCGGACGGTTTCAAGGTGAAATAATTTCTCGCGCACCCTTCTTTCCGTATAGGGCAGGGGTCGCAAAGAGGTGATATTTTGCGGCCGCGATCTGATTTCAGATTTCGGTAGGAGGCCCATTAAAGCATTTCGAAATTACGAATTGTATTTCGGTTTTAAAATATCGTTACTGCTGTTCAAATTAGCTATTTTCCTGTGCCCAATATCACTACGGGAGATGTAGTACCGGCGAGACACTGGGACAGAAAATATTTTATAAACTCTCCACGATAATATCGCGATTACACTCCGTGCGTTTGTTTACGATTGCATGCTGGCAGAATCTTCCCTCTCACTATGCAAATATATTCGACCTACGTGAGTGGGGTCTGTGACAGTTGTTTCATGTTTTGAGGGGTGTTAAATAAACTCGATCGACTTATACATTTTTCTTTGTAACCTTCAACACGAGCAAACCAACAACCATTTTAATGTGAAGTGTAAGGCATGTATCAGGCTACATAACGGCACGTATCTTTTCCATTCGATTCTCATTGAGTTCACTTTTTCAATTTAATTACAATATTTACAGCGTAGTGGGTCGATGATAACAAAAAGTGATGATATTAAAAATATTTTGGAATAAGTATAGATAAAAATTAGTATATCGAAATTGAAAACAGCTGATTATAATTTATTTACTGAAAATCTTGTTGTATCGAATAAAAAATGTCATCCCTCGGCTTAAGAACTACCCACTTCTTAACGAGATTTCTGCGGTGTTGATAAAAAAAGTCGTCACTTTGATTCGACTTCCGAATTACCCACTTTTTGACGACGCTTCTGCGATGAGGACTAAAAACAAACAAGAAAACAGAAGGTAATCTATAGGGCAAGTTTTTGTTGCAGTTGAATCAGTGGAAAGTTGCATTTATTTTTGCCAAAAGTTGCACTAAATAATCACATTTTGATCGCCTGACTGCAAAAAAAAGATAAACTTCCCAGGTCCGCTCCAGAAACATAGTTTTCCATTCACTTTATCCAGTGGTTGACTAAAAAAAGGTAAACTTTCCGGCTCAACTGCCGAAATACCCATTAGAGCCTTACTTCAGTGCTGATTTACGGTATTTCAGTCGAATTTGGCCGTGTATTTTACCACACAGAGACATAATTGCAAAATATTTCCAGTAAAAAGTTGGTTGCATAAACAAATCGAAAAAACTTCCATGAAAAATCGAGAAAGTTGCAAAAAGTTTCATGAAAAAATGGACAAAAGTTGCAATATAAGATTCCTTCAAACATCTTAAAACAGCATTCTACATAACTTCCGAGTATTTAGGGAGCTGCCGGAAGCTGTAAAAAAAGTTTCAAAAACTTGACCTAGTAATAACTTAAACTCGACTGCCGAATTACCAGCTCGAACGCCCCCGTTTCGCATTTGCCTTCGTTTATGTCAATTTTCTGTTGACTCTGTCCATTAGCCTAGCTGTGAAAGCTGTAAAGCAGAAAGAATATCCAATAAGGAGGCTATTTAGGCGCCTTCGCACGACATTTTCGATTTCATGAAAAACGACAAATTCTACTAAAGGAGGACATATGGTAATGCCATGATATTTTGTGATATTTGTCTTTATTTGATAAAATGCTGTTTCTTTTGTGGTAACTATTCCCGTTGATCATGTTAGAGAGCACGACGTTGTACTGACGTAAGCTTTCACAAACGTGATTCGTATACTGTGTGGTCTATTTGGTATCTTTATTGCAGTGGTCGGGATCCTTTTTCGACCGAAGAGCCATATTGACCCAATATTTACAATTGTAACTCCAAAAGAGCCATACATGACAATCAACTGTTACGTCATAATCGAAAATTTGTGACGTATTGGTACCAACCCAGTCAACAAAAGTGTGTAAATTCAATGCCGAAACAGGCGAAGAAAGTGTAGGAGAGAGGTGAACGCAACCGTTTTGACACTACAGTGAGGCGGCACCTTTGATGTACTAAAACTGATCGCTCTCGAATTCAGAAGATCGATTGTTCTCCTTTCCATCGGTCGGCCAGCGAGATCGGTGTCAGCGTAATTAACCAATCAAATTGCGCTTGATTATCGCGCGGCTTCAACGTGACGTTCTTCTGCCTGGCTTTTCCAGGTTCGTGAGCACTTGAGCGTGGAGTGATTGTGATGTCATAAGTCATCGGATGTTGTTTACGGCTGCACGGTACACACTTGAATTTTGAATTATCGTCCGTACCGGCGAATTGTATTTCCGAGACTGTAGCGATGGAGTGGAATGTGAATGAAGTTCTTTGTTGAGATAAGTGAGGAAAGAGATAGTTCGGGTTATTTTTGAGATTTGGGAATAGCAGATCAGTCCTATTAATTGCTTGTTTGCGTTAGGCTTGTACAATAGGACATGATGTAAATGCTGACTTTGACTTTTCCGTGGCCTGAGGTGTCAGGTTGGCGGCAGTGTACAGCGTGATACTTGTCAAGTGCTCTGACCGTTATGCGTACTACGGACTTGTTGGTATATATTTTAATGCTAAACCGCGGAAGAGTGAAATTACCGCGCGCTGAATCTTGACGTGTTGTGGTTATGGCTTTGACATCATTTGTTAATGCATTCATTAATGTAGGCTAGGTATATTAACGAAACATGGGATATGATCGACCATATAGTTTCTCTGTCTGCATTATCTGTGACTGAATTTACAATCGTTACATCGGTTGCCATTTCAACTGTTCAGCCAAATACTATATCTTGTAATAATTTCTGATTCAAATATGTGATACTCTCATTTCAGTTAATCTACGAGTTATTTTATTGCTGTATTTAGCCTTTATTTTACGATGGAGACTGAAGCCATGAAGTGACTGCCATATGCCCAAATATCCGTATACGTCTGATGGTGAATTGAAAGAAATGCAGCGTTGGCGAAGGCAACAGTTCATAAAATATCGTTCTCTAAGCATTGCTTCAGCCTGCAGCGACAATGTCCTTGATCAGCTGATTATCATTACTAATGATATCTCGCTTTCTGTACATCGAGGAATATGAGGCCAGTGGAATTACCCAGATATCAGAGACTAAGCCAAGCCGGAACGTGGGTTTTATCATTCACAATTGGGCTCTGAATGAAGTTAGCGTCCCACACAGTGAGCTGGCTGCTGATGGTAGCTCCGCGTTGCCTTGACCCTATTCTTCCCGCCAAGGTACAGACTTGTTCGATAAAACAGATTTTGTCTGCATTTCAATTCAAGAACAGGAATAGTTGTATCAAACTTGTCCCGGAAAGAACAGCTCTCTGTATCTCGACTGAAATCACTGTGTCGTTTTACGCATTTTATATGACTGTCTGTCTGTATTTACCGGTATTTTGAATATGCTCGTGGTGGATTTTATTATAACTAACACGATAATGAAAATATATTGTCAAATTGTGATGTCTTGCAACATAGGGTTAATATATCTGCCAGAAAGCAATAATGATTCAGGTAGCGATAGGGTTACTAGCGGTTGTAAGCTGCAGTAGCGAGAGGGTTAATGAACGGCAACTAAAGGGTTAATGAGTCTGCGGCTGAAGTGCGAAAAGTGTATCTTTTGAAGCATCATTTTGACATCGAATGCGTAAAATACGCCGGGCGATCGCTTCCCATTTTGTTGACTGGGAATAATGCATAGGATTCGTGGTTTGCGCCATATTTTCTGCCTATGTGCGTAGGTGATGCATGGTGTTATCCGTCAGTGACGTGGGGTTATGAGAGGCAAGTGAGGCAGTGCCTCACATGTCAGGGATGAGAGGGCAAATTGTGGAACCTTGAAAGATTATTATTGGTATTTATATCGATGTAAATGAATGATTAGATTTGAAACATTTCAATTACCTAAATCACGGAATTTTCACATATTGTTCGAAAATAAAGCGCGAAAGGAGAGTTAAGCAACAGATGAGGCACTTGGGGGGGGGGGGGGGTGCCTCACCTGCAATAGCGCAATTGTCGCGCCGATTCCGAATAATATTTACGAATAAATATTGATCGACTTCTAAATTAATCGGCGTAACATATCGCTACACGTCTACATTTACGGCGGTTATAGAAAGCTACTTACGTTGCCAATGAAGAACTTGGATAGCCATGGCGTTTTTTTAATGTGAAATTGTAATAGGTAATAATGTCACTTCCAAGGAGGACAATGTGTAGTTGAAAACTGCATTGTCGTAGAAGCGTCGTCATGTCAAAGTATCAATCAAGATATAGTGCAATCCAAGAATTCGAGGCGCGCGATGGCGGGTATCTCGAATTCGCCAGTCGTGTTAGTCGCCGGCGCGACAGCAACTTAGATTTGAAGATTTTAAAAAGGGGGTTACCCCACTCTCTTGACCTCTCAAAGACATGTCTATGCTGCCACGATAATATTATATTCGGGCAGTCATGAAAATTTACCAACAAGTCGCTACAATATTGATAAATTAAGTACAAAATCAAAAATGTGTCAAAGAGCCATATCTTACACGCAAATGAGCCATATATGGCTCGCGAGCCATAGGTTTCCGACCACTGCTATATTGCATTCTTGCAAACCGCGGCATCTACGAAACTGACCCATGAACCGTTTAGATTTGGAGATCAGTATTGTACGGGATGGTGGGGACAATTGAGCAAAAAAAGCGTCTTAGAGGGGCACTGCACTCAAAAAATGATGTGGTCTCAAATTGAAGAGCAGAACGAAAAAAAAATTTTGGCCGCAGCCGTTTTCTTCAGAACGCCACCGTAATGGAGCTGCAATTTATTGAAATTTCCAGAGTTGCAGCAGTCGCGGCTCCGGATAATCTCTTAACCCGTTACATGGCACGATGACTTCATCGTCGCACTTGCTCGACGCGATTACGCAGAGGACGAACTTTAGATAGTTGTCAGTCGATGTTATGAATGACTCATGTCTTGCACACCAAGGCGGCGCTCAACGTACGGTGTTAGGTCAGGAGGATTTGTGTCTGGAGCTTGTCACGACTCTATAGTATTTGCCAGTTGAATGATACTGAGATGCCGATACAGTTGTATATTGATGCAGATACAGCTGTCATTTTCAAGATGTATTATTGACTGCACAGTGCACAACCTTTGGAGTAGTGGTCTTGCGGAAGATACAGACACATTATATTTGTTAGACATATTTGCTTCAGAACATCGGCTGACAACTATCTGAAGCTCGTCCTCTGCGTGACTGCGTAATCGCGTCGAGCAAGTGCGACGATGAAGTCATCGTGCCATGTAACGGGTTAAGAGATTATCCGGAGCCGCGACTGCTGCAACTCTGGAAATTTCAATAAATTGCAGCTCTATTACGGTGGCGTTCTGAAGAAAACGGCTGCGGCCAAAATTTTTTTTCGTTCTGCTCTTCAATTTGAGACCACATCATTTTTTGAGTGCAGTGCCCCTTTAAGCCATCGCCCCTTCCCCGCTGGCGAGGAAGAAACTTGATAACCAACGAAACGAGTCTGCAACTGTGATTGGATCAATAGCCGACATATCTACAGCAGTGATCCATCAACGTGATCCCTCAGCAATTATTTCCATATACATCAGCAGATCTGATGATGAATTTACGGAGTGTATGTCTGCCACAAAATATATTACACAATACCGATATGGGGCTATGCAACTGGTTAACTACACGGAATCTCAAAATCATGGACGCTAAAACTAAACGCCATTGCGCTGTACTGGGTCATAGAACCATATGGACGCCTAACGTCACGCAGATAATAGGCATAGAAAAACGGCAAACGCCAAGCGTCATGTACAGATTCACTCATTCAGACACCAGACGCAAAATAGAGATCTTGCCGTCTGACTGGTTCAACCACTTCTAAACAACAGACGTCCCTGCAGTCCACTCGATTCCATTGTCCACACCACTGCACGAATATTTACAATTGGAATAACATAACCGAGTTACCTTCATCAACACTTTCGCATTCTCGACCATTTCCAGTGTATCCAACGTTACAGGTGCAGAAATAACCTCCTACAGTGTTATTGCAAATTGAATTGTTGCTACAGTTGTTGAAATATATTGGATCGCACTCGTCGACATCATGACATTGCGTGCCGTTTCCAGCGTATCCTTCATTACAAGTGCAAAAGTAACTGTCTTCGGTGTTGGTACAAGTCGCATTTTCATGACAATCATCGTCGTATGAGCTATAACATTCATCCAAATCGCAATAAGTTCCATTTCCAGTGTAACCAATTTTACAATTACATTCGTAACTCCCATCAGTATTGTTACAATTGGCGTTGCCGTCGCATGGAAATTCGTATGAGCTGTGGCATTCATCCAAATCGCAATAGGTTCCGTTACCAGTGTAACCAGTTTTACAATTACATTCGTAACTCCCATCAGCATTGTTGCAATTGGCATTGATGTCGCATGGAAACACGTACGAACTGTGGCATTCATCCAAATCGCAATAAGTTCCGTTTCCACTGTAGCCCGTTATACAATTACATTCGTAACTCCCATCAGTATTGTTACAATTGGCATTAATGTCGCATGGAAATACGTACGAACTGTGGCATTCATCCACATCGCAATAAGTTCCGTTTCCACTGTAGCCCGTTATACAATTACATTCGTAACTTCCATCAGTATTGTTGCACTTGGCATTAATGTCGCATGGAAATACGTACGAACTGTGACATTCATCCAAATCGCAATAAGTTCCGTTTCCAGTGTAACCAGTTTTACAATTACATTCGTAACTCCCATCAAAATTGTTGCACTTGGCATTAATGTCGCATGGAAATACGTACGAACTGTGGCATTCATCCAAATCGCAATAGGTTCCGTTACCAGTGTAACCAGTTTTACAATTACATTCGTAACTTCCATCAGTATTGTTACAATTGGCGTTGACGTCGCATGGAAATTCGTACGAACTGTGGCATTCATCCAAATCGCAATAGGTTCCGTTACCAATGTAACCAGTTTTACAATTACATTCGTAACTTCCATCAGTATCGTTACAATTGGCGTTGACGTCGCATGGAAATACGTACGAACTGTGACATTCATCCAAATCGCAATAGGTTCCGTTACCAGTGTAACCAGTTTTACAATTACATTCGTAACTCCCATCAGTATTGTTACAATTGGCATTAATGTCGCATGGAAATACGTACGAACTGTGGCATTCATCCACATCGCAATAAGTTCCGTTTCCACTGTAGCCCGTTATACAATTACATTCGTAACTTCCATCAGTATTGTTGCACTTGGCATTAATGTCGCATGGAAATACGTACGAACTGTGACATTCATCCAAATCGCAATAAGTTCCGTTTCCAGTGTAACCAGTTTTACAATTACATTCGTAACTCCCATCAAAATTGTTGCACTTGGCATTAATGTCGCATGGAAATACGTACGAACTGTGGCATTCATCCAAATCGCAATAGGTTCCGTTACCAGTGTAACCAGTTTTACAATTACATTCGTAACTTCCATCAGTATTGTTACAATTGGCGTTGACGTCGCATGGAAATTCGTACGAACTGTGGCATTCATCCAAATCGCAATAGGTTCCGTTACCAATGTAACCAGTTTTACAATTACATTCGTAACTTCCATCAGTATCGTTACAATTGGCGTTGACGTCGCATGGAAATACGTACGAACTGTGACATTCATCCAAATCGCAATAGGTTCCGTTACCAGTGTAACCAGTTTTACAATTACATTCGTAACTCCCATCAGTATTGTTACAATTGGCATTAATGTGGCATGGAAATACGTACGAACTTTGACATTCATCCAAATCGCAATAAGTTCCGTTTCCACTGTAGCCAGTTTTACAATTACATTCGTAACTCCCATCAGTATTGTTACAATTGGCATTAATGTCGCATGGAAATACGTACGAACTGTGACATTCATCCAAATCGCAATAAGTTCCGTTTCCACTGTAGCCAGTTTTACAATTACATTCATAACTCCCATCAGTATTGTTACAATTGGCATTAATGTCGCATGGAAATACGTACGAACTGTGACATTCATCCAAATCGCAATAGGTTCCGTTACCACTGTAGCCCGTTATACAATTACATTCGTAACTCCCATCAGTATTGTTACAATTGGCATTAACGTCGCATGGAAATACGTACGAACTGTGACATTCATCCAAATCGCAATAGGTTCCGTTTCCACTGTAACCAGTTTTACAATTACATTCGTAACTCCCATCAGTATTGTTACAATTGGCATTGATTTCGCATGGAAATAAGTACGAGCTGTGGCATTCATCCAAATCGCAATAGGTTCCGTTACCAGTGTAACCAGTTTTACAATTACATTCGTAACTCCCATCAGTGTTGTTACAACAGGCGTTGACGTCGCATGGAAATACGTACGAACTGTGGCATTCATCTAAATCGCAATAAGTGCCGTTTCCTGCATACCCTTCATTACATGAGCAAAAATAACTGTCCTCGGTATTGGTACAAGTCGAATTTTCATGGCAGTCATTGCCGTACGAACTGTGGCATTCATCCAAATCGCAATAAGTTCCGTTTCCAGTGTAACCAGTTTTACAATTACATTCGTAACTCCCAACAGTATTGTTGCACTTGGCATTAATGTCGCATGGAAATATGTACGAACTGTGGCATTCATCCAAATCGCAATAGGTTCCGTTTCCAGTGTAACCAGTTTTACAATTACATTCGTAACTCCCATCAGTATTGTTGCACTTGGCATTAATGTCGCATGGAAATACGTACGAACTGTGGCATTCATCCAAATCGCAATAGGTTCCGTTACCAGTGTAACCAGTTTTACAATTACATTCGTAACTTCCATCAGTATTGTTGCAATTGGCATTAATGACGCATGGAAATACGTACGAACTGTGGCATTCATCCAAATCGCAATAGGTTCCGTTACCAGTGTAACCAGTTTTACAATTACATTCGTAACTCCCCTCAGTATTGTTACAATTGGCGTTGACGTCGCATGGAAATTCGTACGAGCTGTGGCATTCATCCAAATCGCAATAGGTTCCGTTACCACTGTAGCCCGTTATACAATTACATTCGTAACTCCCCTCAGTATTGTTACAATTGGCGTTGACGTCGCATGGAAATTCGTATGAACTGTGACATTCATCCAAATCGCAATAGGTTCCGTTACCACTGTAGCCCGTTATACAATTACATTCGTAACTCCCCTCAGTATTGTTACAATTGGCGTTGACGTCGCATGGAAATTCGTATGAACTGTGACATTCATCCAAATCGCAATAGGTTCCGTTACCAGTGTAACCAGTTTTACAATTACATTCGTAACTGCCCTCAGTATTGTTACAATTGGCGTTGACGTCGCATGGAAATTCGTACGAGCTGTGGCATTCATCCAAATCGCAATAGGTTCCGTTACCACTGTAGCCCGTTATACAATTACATTCGTAACTCCCCTCAGTATTGTTACAATTGGCGTTGACGTCGCATGGAAATTCGTATGAACTGTGACATTCATCCAAATCGCAATAGGTTCCGTTACCAGTGTAACCAGTTTTACAATTACATTCGTAACTCCTCTCAGTATTGTTACAATTGGCGTTGACGTCGCATGGAAATTCGTATGAACTGTGACATTCATCCAAATCGCAATAGGTTCCGTTACCAGTGTAACCAGTTTTACAATTACATTCGTAACTCCCATCAGTATTGTTACAATTGGCATTAATGTGGCATGGAAATACGTACGAACTTTGACATTCATCCAAATCGCAATAGGTTCCGTTACCAGTGTAACCAGTTTTACAATTACATTCGTAACTCCCCTCAGTATTGTTACAATTGGCGTTGACGTCGCATGGAAATTCGTACGAGCTGTGGCATTCATCCAAATCGCAATAGGTTCCGTTACCACTGTAGCCCGTTATACAATTACATTCGTAACTCCCCTCAGTATTGTTACAATTGGCGTTGACGTCGCATGGAAATTCGTATGAACTGTGACATTCATCCAAATCGCAATAGGTTCCGTTACCACTGTAGCCCGTTATACAATTACATTCGTAACTCCCATCAGTATTGTTACAATTGGCATTAACGTCGCATGGAAATACGTACGAACTGTGACATTCATCCAAATCGCAATAGGTTCCGTTTCCACTGTAACCAGTTTTACAATTACATTCGTAACTCCCATCAGTATTGTTACAATTGGCATTAATGTGGCATGGAAATACGTACGAACTTTGACATTCATCCAAATCGCAATAGGTTCCGTTACCAGTGTAACCAGTTTTACAATTACATTCGTAACTCCCCTCAGTATTGTTACAATTGGCGTTGACGTCGCATGGAAATTCGTACGAGCTGTGGCATTCATCCAAATCGCAATAGGTTCCGTTACCACTGTAGCCCGTTATACAATTACATTCGTAACTCCCCTCAGTATTGTTACAATTGGCGTTGACGTCGCATGGAAATTCGTATGAACTGTGACATTCATCCAAATCGCAATAGGTTCCGTTACCACTGTAGCCCGTTATACAATTACATTCGTAACTCCCATCAGTATTGTTACAATTGGCATTAACGTCGCATGGAAATACGTACGAACTGTGACATTCATCCAAATCGCAATAGGTTCCGTTACCAGTGTAACCAGTTTTACAATTACATTCGTAACTTCCATCAGTATTGTTACAATTGGCGTTGACGTCGCATGGAAATTCGTACGAACTGTGGCATTCATCCAAATCGCAATAGGTTCCGTTACCAATGTAACCAGTTTTACAATTACATTCGTAACTTCCATCAGTATCGTTACAATTGGCGTTGACGTCGCATGGAAATACGTACGAACTGTGACATTCATCCAAATCGCAATAGGTTCCGTTACCAGTGTAACCAGTTTTACAATTACATTCGTAACTCCCATCAGTATTGTTACAATTGGCATTAATGTGGCATGGAAATACGTACGAACTTTGACATTCATCAAAATCGCAATAAGTTCCGTTTCCACTGTAGCCAGTTTTACAATTACATTCGTAACTCCCATCAGTATTGTTACAATTGGCATTAATGTCGCATGGAAATACGTACGAACTGTGACATTCATCCAAATCGCAATAAGTTCCGTTTCCACTGTAGCCAGTTTTACAATTACATTCATAACTCCCATCAGTATTGTTACAATTGGCATTAATGTCGCATGGAAATACGTACGAACTGTGACATTCATCCAAATCGCAATAGGTTCCGTTACCACTGTAGCCCGTTATACAATTACATTCGTAACTCCCATCAGTATTGTTACAATTGGCATTAACGTCGCATGGAAATACGTACGAACTGTGACATTCATCCAAATCGCAATAGGTTCCGTTTCCACTGTAACCAGTTTTACAATTACATTCGTAACTCCCATCAGTATTGTTACAATTGGCATTGATTTCGCATGGAAATAAGTACGAGCTGTGGCATTCATCCAAATCGCAATAGGTTCCGTTACCAGTGTAACCAGTTTTACAATTACATTCGTAACTCCCATCAGTGTTGTTACAATAGGCGTTGACGTCGCATGGAAATACGTACGAACTGTGGCATTCATCTAAATCGCAATAAGTGCCGTTTCCTGCATACCCTTCATTACATGAGCAAAAATAACTGTCCTCGGTATTGGTACAAGTCGAATTTTCATGGCAGTCATTGCCGTACGAACTGTGGCATTCATCCAAATCGCAATAAGTTCCGTTTCCAGTGTAACCAGTTTTACAATTACATTCGTAACTCCCAACAGTATTGTTGCACTTGGCATTAATGTCGCATGGAAATATGTACGAACTGTGGCATTCATCCAAATCGCAATAGGTTCCGTTTCCAGTGTAACCAGTTTTACAATTACATTCGTAACTCCCATCAGTATTGTTGCACTTGGCATTAATGTCGCATGGAAATACGTACGAACTGTGGCATTCATCCAAATCGCAATAGGTTCCGTTACCAGTGTAACCAGTTTTACAATTACATTCGTAACTTCCATCAGTATTGTTGCAATTGGCATTAATGACGCATGGAAATACGTACGAACTGTGGCATTCATCCAAATCGCAATAGGTTCCGTTACCAGTGTAACCAGTTTTACAATTACATTCGTAACTCCCCTCAGTATTGTTACAATTGGCGTTGACGTCGCATGGAAATTCGTACGAGCTGTGGCATTCATCCAAATCGCAATAGGTTCCGTTACCACTGTAGCCCGTTATACAATTACATTCGTAACTCCCCTCAGTATTGTTACAATTGGCGTTGACGTCGCATGGAAATTCGTATGAACTGTGACATTCATCCAAATCGCAATAGGTTCCGTTACCACTGTAGCCCGTTATACAATTACATTCGTAACTCCCCTCAGTATTGTTACAATTGGCGTTGACGTCGCATGGAAATTCGTATGAACTGTGACATTCATCCAAATCGCAATAGGTTCCGTTACCAGTGTAACCAGTTTTACAATTACATTCGTAACTGCCCTCAGTATTGTTACAATTGGCGTTGACGTCGCATGGAAATTCGTACGAGCTGTGGCATTCATCCAAATCGCAATAGGTTCCGTTACCACTGTAGCCCGTTATACAATTACATTCGTAACTCCCCTCAGTATTGTTACAATTGGCGTTGACGTCGCATGGAAATTCGTATGAACTGTGACATTCATCCAAATCGCAATAGGTTCCGTTACCAGTGTAACCAGTTTTACAATTACATTCGTAACTCCTCTCAGTATTGTTACAATTGGCGTTGACGTCGCATGGAAATTCGTATGAACTGTGACATTCATCCAAATCGCAATAGGTTCCGTTACCAGTGTAACCAGTTTTACAATTACATTCGTAACTCCCATCAGTATTGTTACAATTGGCATTAATGTGGCATGGAAATACGTACGAACTTTGACATTCATCCAAATCGCAATAGGTTCCGTTACCAGTGTAACCAGTTTTACAATTACATTCGTAACTCCCCTCAGTATTGTTACAATTGGCGTTGACGTCGCATGGAAATTCGTACGAGCTGTGGCATTCATCCAAATCGCAATAGGTTCCGTTACCACTGTAGCCCGTTATACAATTACATTCGTAACTCCCCTCAGTATTGTTACAATTGGCGTTGACGTCGCATGGAAATTCGTATGAACTGTGACATTCATCCAAATCGCAATAGGTTCCGTTACCACTGTAGCCCGTTATACAATTACATTCGTAACTCCCATCAGTATTGTTACAATTGGCATTAACGTCGCATGGAAATACGTACGAACTGTGACATTCATCCAAATCGCAATAGGTTCCGTTTCCACTGTAACCAGTTTTACAATTACATTCGTAACTCCCATCAGTATTGTTACAATTGGCATTAATGTGGCATGGAAATACGTACGAACTTTGACATTCATCCAAATCGCAATAGGTTCCGTTACCAGTGTAACCAGTTTTACAATTACATTCGTAACTCCCCTCAGTATTGTTACAATTGGCGTTGACGTCGCATGGAAATTCGTACGAGCTGTGGCATTCATCCAAATCGCAATAGGTTCCGTTACCACTGTAGCCCGTTATACAATTACATTCGTAACTCCCCTCAGTATTGTTACAATTGGCGTTGACGTCGCATGGAAATTCGTATGAACTGTGACATTCATCCAAATCGCAATAGGTTCCGTTACCACTGTAGCCCGTTATACAATTACATTCGTAACTCCCATCAGTATTGTTACAATTGGCATTAACGTCGCATGGAAATACGTACGAACTGTGACATTCATCCAAATCGCAATAGGTTCCGTTTCCACTGTAACCAGTTTTACAATTACATTCGTAACTCCCATCAGTATTGTTACAATTGGCATTGATGTCGCATGGAAATACGTACGAGCTGTGGCATTCATCCAAATCGCAATAGGTTCCGTTACCAGTGTAACCAGTTTTACAATTACATTCGTAACTCCCATCAGTGTTGTTACAATAGGCGTTGACGTCGCATGGAAATACGTACGAACTGTGGCATTCATCTAAATCGCAATAAGTGCCGTTTCCTGCATACCCTTCATTACATGAGCAAAAATAACTGTCCTCGGTATTGGTACAAGTCGAATTTTCATGGCAGTCATTGCCGTACGAACTGTGGCATTCATCCAAATCGCAATAAGTTCCGTTTCCAGTGTAACCAGTTTTACAATTACATTCGTTACTCCCAACAGTATTGTTGCACTTGGCATTAATGTCGCATGGAAATATGTACGAACTGTGGCATTCATCCAAATCGCAATAGGTTCCGTTTCCAGTGTAACCAGTTTTACAATTACATTCGTAACTCCCATCAGTATTGTTGCACTTGGCATTAATGTCGCATGGAAATACGTACGAACTGTGGCATTCATCCAAATCGCAATAGGTTCCGTTACCAGTGTAACCAGTTTTACAATTACATTCGTAACTCCTCTCAGTATTGTTACAATTGGCGTTGACGTCGCATGGAAATTCGTATGAACTGTGACATTCATCCAAATCGCAATAGGTTCCGTTACCAGTGTAACCAGTTTTACAATTACATTCGTAACTCCCCTCAGTATTGTTACAATTGGCGTTGACGTCGCATGGAAATTCGTATGAAGTGTGACATTCATCCAAATCGCAATAGGTTCCGTTACCACTGTAGCCCGTTATACAATTACATTCGTAACTCCCATCAGTATTGTTACAATTGGCATTAACGTCGCATGGAAATACGTACGAACTGTGACATTCATCCAAATCGCAATAGGTTCCGTTTCCACTGTAACCAGTTTTACAATTACATTCGTAACTCCCATCAGTATTGTTACAATTGGCATTAATGTGGCATGGAAATACGTACGAACTTTGACATTCATCCAAATCGCAATAGGTTCCGTTACCAGTGTAACCAGTTTTACAATTACATTCGTAACTCCCCTCAGTATTGTTACAATTGGCGTTGACGTCGCATGGAAATTCGTACGAGCTGTGGCATTCATCCAAATCGCAATAGGTTCCGTTACCACTGTAGCCCGTTATACAATTACATTCGTAACTCCCCTCAGTATTGTTACAATTGGCGTTGACGTCGCATGGAAATTCGTATGAACTGTGACATTCATCCAAATCGCAATAGGTTCCGTTACCACTGTAGCCCGTTATACAATTACATTCGTAACTCCCATCAGTATTGTTACAATTGGCATTAACGTCGCATGGAAATACGTACGAACTGTGACATTCATCCAAATCGCAATAGGTTTCGTTTCCACTGTAACCAGTTTTACAATTACATTCGTAACTCCCATCAGTATTGTTACAATTGGCATTGATGTCGCATGGAAATACGTACGAGCTGTGGCATTCATCCAAATCGCAATAGGTTCCGTTACCAGTGTAACCAGTTTTACAATTACATTCGTAACTCCCATCAGTGTTGTTACAATAGGCGTTGACGTCGCATGGAAATACGTACGAACTGTGGCATTCATCTAAATCGCAATAAGTGCCGTTTCCTGCATACCCTTCATTACATGAGCAAAAATAACTGTCCTCGGTATTGGTACAAGTCGAATTTTCATGGCAGTCATTGCCGTACGAACTGTGGCATTCATCCAAATCGCAATAAGTTCCGTTTCCAGTGTAACCAGTTTTACAATTACATTCGTAACTCCCAACAGTATTGTTGCACTTGGCATTAATGTCGCATGGAAATATGTACGAACTGTGGCATTCATCCAAATCGCAATAGGTTCCGTTTCCAGTGTAACCAGTTTTACAATTACATTCGTAACTCCCATCAGTATTGTTGCACTTGGCATTAATGTCGCATGGAAATACGTACGAACTGTGGCATTCATCCAAATCGCAATAGGTTCCGTTACCAGTGTAACCAGTTTTACAATTACATTCGTAACTTCCATCAGTATTGTTGCACTTGGCATTAATGTCGCATGGAAATACGTACGAACTGTGGCATTCATCCAAATCGCAATAGGATCCGTTACCAGTGTAACCAGTTTTACAATTACATTCGTAACTCTCCTCAGTATTGTTACAATTGGCGTTGACGTCGCATGGAAATTCGTACGAGCTGTGGCATTCATCCAAATCGCAATAGGTTCCGTTACCAATGTAGCCCGTTATACAATTACATTCGTAACTCCCCTCAGTATTGTTACAATTGGCGTTGACGTCGCATGGAAATTCGTATGAACTGTGACATTCATCCAAATCGCAATAGGTTCCGTTACCAGTGTAACCAGTTTTACAATTACATTCGTAACTGCCGTCAGTATTGTTACAATTGGCGTTGACGTCGCATGGAAATTCGTACGAGCTGTGGCATTCATCCAAATCGCAATAGGTTCCGTTACCACTGTAGCCCGTTATACAATTACATTCGTAACTCCCCTCAGTATTGTTACAATTGGCGTTGACGTCGCATGGAAATTCGTATGAACTGTGACATTCATCCAAATCGCAATAGGTTCCGTTACCAGTGTAACCAGTTTTACAATTACATTCGTAACTCCTCTCAGTATTGTTACAATTGGCGTTGACGTCGCATGGAAATTCGTATGAACTGTGACATTCATCCAAATCGCAATAGGTTCCGTTACCACTGTAGCCCGTTATACAATTACATTCGTAACTCCCATCAGTATTGTTACAATTGCCATTAACGTCGCATGGAAATACGTACGAACTGTGACATTCATCCAAATCGCAATAGGTTCCGTTTCCACTGTAACCAGTTTTACAATTACATTCGTAACTCCCATCAGTATTGTTACAATTGGCATTGATGTCGCATGGAAATACGTACGAGCTGTGGCATTCATCCAAATCGCAATAGGTTCCGTTACCAGTGTAACCAGTTTTACAATTACATTCGTAACTCCCATCAGTATTGTTACAATAGGCGTTGACGTCGCATGGAAATACGTACGAACTGTGGCATTCATCTAAATCGCAATAAGTGCCGTTTCCTGCATACCCTTCATTACATGAGCAAAAATAACTGTCCTCGGTATTGGTACAAGTCGAATTTTCATGGCAGTCATTGCCGTACGAACTGTGGCATTCATCCAAATCGCAATAGGTTCCGTTACCACTGTAGCCCGTTATACAATTACATTCGTAACTCCCATCAGTATTGTTACAATTGGCATTAACGTCGCATGGAAATACGTACGAACTGTGACATTCATCCAAATCGCAATAGGTTCCGTTTCCACTGTAACCAGTTTTACAATTACATTCGTAACTCCCATCAGTATTGTTACAATTGGCATTGATGTCGCATGGAAATACGTACGAGCTGTGGCATTCATCCAAATCGCAATAGGTTCCGTTACCAGTGTAACCAGTTTTACAATTACATTCGTAACTCCCATCAGTATTGTTACAATAGGCGTTGACGTCGCATGGAAATACGTACGAACTGTGGCATTCATCTAAATCGCAATAAGTGCCGTTTCCTGCATACCCTTCATTACATGAGCAAAAATAACTGTCCTCGGTATTGGTACAAGTCGAATTTTCATGGCAGTCATTGCCGTAAGAACTGTGGCATTCATCTAAATCGCAATAAGTGCCGTTTCCAGTGTACCCTTCATGGCAAGTGCACAAATAACTGCCTTCGGCGTTGGAACAAGTCGAATTTGCATGACATTCATTTTCGTATAAGCTGTGGCATTCATCCAAATCGCAATAAGTGCCGTTTCCAGTGTACCCTTCATTACAAGTGCACAAATCATTCCCATCACTGCTGGTGCAATTTGCGTTGTCGTCACATCGATCACATTGCAGTTCTACAAAAATATACTTAACTTCAGACATGAGCTTTAATGATAGGTTTCAAGTCCAAGTCGAGTCAATACAGAAATTGACTCGAGTCGAGTCGAGTCATTTCCGTATTTTGAGAATTAAGGGTGCGTGAAATATTTCACCATCAGAAGGGAGGATGTCCTAAAAAGTTTGATTACCACTTTTCCAAGGTATATACTTCCTACTTTCTTTCTTATGTTCAATTTCTGGCGCGACAGCCCGATCTGAAGGCCCACGCAGTTTGAAAAGTTTCAACTGCTAAACATCACAGTAATCCTAAACGAGATTTACATAATTCGGATCACGAGAGTGATTTCAGAAAAGCCACTCCAGTTTAATTATTTTAGAATTTTTTATATAGTGCGGCCCGCGAATGAATTCAGATGTTGAATGCGGCCCGCTGGCTCAAAAGTTTGCCCAGCACTGGTCTATGTCCTCCAGGTACTTGACCATCTGAGTCATTGCATTGGCTTTAATTGAACTTTGCTTCGATTGTTTGCTTGTATAATTGAAAAGTCTTGTGTACTTTGATTGCGGAGGATCTATTACACCTTCATTACTGGATCATTTTGTGCAATGCATTGCTAATATGTACCATTGTCTGTTGTGTTTACGGCGGCATGTCTGATATCAGACGAGTGCATCGAAAGCAGTGGTGATAAATAGCCATGGCGGCAGAATTCGTCAGATGCGTCGATCTGGCCATTACGATTTTCAAATTTTTCATCTTCAAGTCATATAAAATAAGCCGAGTCAATGACTTGGGTCGAGTCATGCGTAATGACTCGAGTAAAAGTCGAGTCAATCCAAATATTGACCCGAGTCGAGTCAGTTTCCTATTTCAAGAAAATGACTCGAGTCAAGTCGAGTCACAAAGAAATCGTGACTCGAGTCTGACTCGAGTCATTACAACCCTGGGCATAGCCCTACTGATAACTAGGCTATATTGATCATATCATTACCAAAGTCAAATAGAATCAGCGTTAGATTTACCTTCATATATTGGAACAGATCAATAGCAACTTGAACGTAATGAATACTGTGTCATAGCAATAGAAATGTGCAATTGTCGAAGAATCCATTGGTGTTACTTGTTACAGCTGTGAAGCGTAGGTTACGACTATTTAATACTGTTCACATTTAATTTGCGATAATATCATATATAGCGGTACCAAAGATGACACAGGATGTAACCAACTATATACATCAAGGGGGCGACACATTGCCAATGGCGGTTGGCATACCGACCTATGCTTAGATATCTAAATAAGCTACGCAACGCAAGCTACGGCCTTTTGATAGTTTACTATTTCTCCTACCAGTTTGATAGTTCGTTGCGTCCATGTCTGTACCAAGTCACGTCATTCCGAGTCACAAAAGTCATCTGATTGTAACGTTTGACACGACGAGTACGAGTACGAGTAATTCTACAGAAGGTCGCGCCCAATTCCAAATCACAATTTCTAGTAACGAATCATCAACGGGTCATGTTTACCATCATAAACAAGTAATGCCACGTGATAGTTGATCTTCCACTGCGTGGTAACTTTTGAAAGTGATGTAATAGTGAAGTTTGATGAGTAGTTTCAGGCTTCTGGAGTAGTTTTAGAGCGAATTTTCGAAATCCAAAATGCCGTCGCGGGCCGCACAAAATGCTCTTGCGGGCCGCGGGTTTGAGACATCTGGTATAGTGGGTCGCGCAATTAAATTTGCGTGAAAAGTGGGTCGTGAACTGGAAAAGGTTGGGAAGCACTGCTATAGGGCAACTGGGGCATTGCCCCACTTTCAATTCTGTTCTATAATAATGGTTTATAGACGCACAGCAATGATACATATCGATCACTTCGAAAATCACATTGGCTTGTGCTTTCGCTTGTAAATGCCTGTAGTGAAATGCTCAGCGAAAACCGAAATATCTTCTTTGTTTTCGCTTCGTAAATGCCTAACTGGGGCCTGCCCCGGTAGCGCTCATACGAGCTTTCCCTGTTTGTTTCCTTAAAGCCACTCACAATAAAGAAACGGTGGTTTACTTTCTCTTATTCATCAAATTACCGACCATGCAGGGCAATTATGCGAGTTGCCCCGCCAGTGTGATGTGCCAATGGTATCTATATCAGAACTCCGTTGCCACCCTATGCGCTGAGTCGACCTTTGCGGGTATAGGTCGATTTTGATGGTGTTTTGCACAATGATAATTCTTGAAACTTGGTATGATATGTCTTGATGTTGGTGTTTAACACAGCTCCAAGTTTCAGGGTTGCTATCAAGGATTAGGGTGGTAATTTCGTTTCCAAATTCGAGTGTGTGGGGATTCGTCATGTATTGCAAACAGATTTTAGTCAAAAACTAGTATTGGTCTCCGTCGATTTTGACGACGTTCCATCCCGAGATCGGTCATGACATTTGGAATGGCATGTCTTAATTTTAGTATCGAACGCTGTGCCAAGTTTTGAGTTTGTCACTGAACTATGAGGGGTGGTAGTTTCAGTTCCTGAGTCGAGTGAGAGCTGACTCGTCATTTATCATCATTTTAACAGATTTTACGCAAAAGCCGGTATTGGTCTCTATTGATTTTAACGATGCTCCATAGCCCAGATCTGTCATGAGATTTTGCATGGCATGTCTTGATTTTAGTATCGAACGCTGTGCCAAGTCTCAACATTGAATTAGGGCAGTAATTTCGTTATCGATGTCGAGTATGGTAGAGATGTGCGCTGATCTGACACTTACCCACCGCATTGCGGATTTCACGCAAAAGCCGGTATTCGTCTGTGCTGATTTTAGCTGTGTTTCATACCGAGATAGATGATGGTATTTCGAATGGTATACGTCAGGGGTGGGCAACATACGGCCCGCGGGCCGGATCCGGCCCGCGAAGGGATTTTGTCCGGCCCGCGGACAGTTTTCCGTCTTATATGATAATGTGGCCCGCGGCTACAGTCTGCCGAGATATCCCGCTACTTACTTACTACGTCAAATTTTAGTGACTGTATGTTATTTGCATGTATGCGCAGCGTGCGAGTGGAGCTTGCACGTAAGTTCGTCGAAGCGAGAAGGTTTGCATTATCGGCATTTACGATGTACTCAACCCTAATATCGTTTGTGGTAATCATGGTGTTGGTAGGATCATTTACACCAGACCGATATTTCTATATTTTATTCCGTAACCGCCGACTTGTAGCACGGCACGCTTGTAGGCTTTTGTGAGACACCGCTTATGCCAGGGGTCGCCAACTCTAAACGGGTCGCGGGCCACTTCAAATTTCGTGTAGATGCCGCAGTCCGCATGAATTTAATATCGAGATAAAATAGGCCACACAGATGAACAACGACGCTATCTCATCACCTACTCAGCCCTAATGAATTGATATATTGGTAAATTTGGGGTACCGGGCTTATCGAACACCTTGAAATATTAATTAGGGATTGCACCGTGAGTTGATTGAGCACAGCATAGTGTCCTATAAGGTGTGTACACAAGCAAATCTCACGGCTCAGTGAAATAGGTCTACGTCACACTTTCCCTTCATTTTCTCGCGGTAATAATTGCGAAAATATAATTTCTATTCTGTTCGTGGTCCTGGAACCCCCCAAAATCAGCTTCGAATGTTGCATTGTAACGGAGTTTGGCCTTGTGACGCAACGATGCCGCCTGGGAGCAGGTGAGGAGCAGGGTAAATCGCATGGCTGTGTCACAATACAAAACTCCGTCACAATGCAACATTCAAGGCTGATTTTGGGGGTTCCAGAACCTCGAGCAGAATAGAATTTACATTTTCGCAACCAGCACCGCGGTAGCTTTCGATTGATCCCCGTTATATCAAATTTAATGATCGGCAAGTCGGTCAAAAACTACCGTCTAATTGCCTCTGACCAAATGGAAAGTGTGACGTAGACCAAATGGAAAGTGTGACGTAGAACAATTTCACTGAGCCGTAAGATTTGCTTGTGTCCACACCATATAGCACACTATGATCAGAGACAAGCAGACATGGCGGCACCTGTATGACAATGCTGTTCTCAAATCCACATTATATCCTCGTCATTATCGGCGAGAAATGGCTTTGAAGTGACACTACTGACGTTAAAATCCAATCATTAAATACGATTTATTCCTTGTGTATGTGGATAAATGGGCGAATAATGTGTCGATTCAGCAATCCGGCCCGCCAAGTACCTAATTTTCCTGTATCCGGCCCGCCGACTGGAGAAGTTGCCCGCTCCTGGTATACGTCGATGATATGATGTTACCGTTTACTAAGTTTCTCGGTTTGCAATCAATTATTTATTTATTTTTATGTTCTCCAGTGTGGGTTTAACTATGAACTTTACAGCCTTCAATCCATTTGGTAACGATCCGCATTGTCAAGTGCGATAGCTATTTCGTTTCCGATGTCGACAAACAGCACTTCACTTGATCAACCAATACCTCAATATTTTGTACGCAAAATTCGCTGTTGGCTGTATTGACTTTTTCGGTGTTCCATACCGAAACGGGAGATGAGTTTGCGTATCCTGCATCTCGACGATGTCATCTAACAGTGTTCGAAGTTTACGGCTTTCATTCACATATTTATTCGGTAATCTATTTTTCAATATCGATTTCGCAGCAGAATTACAGAGACAGGAAGTCGTATGTGTTGTGTCAAAGTCTCCATTGCTAAAGCATCTGTTCTGCGCCAACTACGAAGTCACATTTTCACGTCGGAATACACCATTATGACGTCATGAACACCAGAGGTTCTCAACCTCCGGCCCGCGACGTTTTTTGTGCCGGTCCGCGAGGTATATTAGGATTTTGTACCATAATTTCAAGATGCAAGATGTCGAAGGCTTGTCCATTTATAAAATAAATAAAACGTCCAATTTAAACTGTCGCAGAACTTCGTGAGGTAAGATTAGGCCCGGAAACATGTTCAAGTTGTCTCCGGTGACAAAATACGAGCGACTCGCTGAGTAACAGCTGACGCGCTAAACCGCCCAATTCGTACGATCATTCGTTTCCTATTCATTAATTTTGTGGATGACCAGTTATCGCTGTGGCAGGGTGTTTTGCCCTTAGTAGGCAAAGTCTTGTAGTGGTGGGAAGTGAGAAAGATGGCTCGACAAGGGGCTTGGTCCTTAGGGCTCTTCGAAAATGACCTTTTTTTCTCAAATCGCACTGGCTACTTGATAAAATTGTTAGGTTACCTAATTTAAGCCCACACGCCGAATTTGGCTCAATTCTAACCAGTTGCCGCATTGCTACAGGAGAAGAAAGTTTTTATTTATTATATAAAAATAAATAACAAAAAATTTGAAATTTTTTTGTTCACCCCATGAAAGTGTTGGGTTGTCTATAGAAACGATGTTCACCAAATTTGGTTCAATTCCAACCAGTACAAGCGGAGATAGTGCCGTCGAAAAATTTGGATTTTAATTAAATAGTATTTACGTTGGGCACCACTATACTAAATACTTTAATAATTGGTCACCATAAATACTATTTTATTCATAATCCAAATTTTTCGACGGAGATAACTCCGCTTCCACTGGTTGGAATTGAACCAAATTTGGTGTGTCGGCTTAAATTAGATAACCTAACAATTTTATCAAGTAGCCAGTGCGATTTGAGAAAAAAGTCATTCTTGAAGAGACCTATTGGTCCTACTTCAAAACACTTCATCTCTGGATATTGTCGAAGAGAAGAATATTATTTGAGTTGGCCCGGTTGGTTAATCCACGGCCATCGGCGTGAAATCATATTATCTCTATTAGGGCTCTTCAAAAATAACTTTTTCTCTCAAATCGTACTGCCTACTTGACTGAAAATTGCTAGGTTACCTAATTTAAGTCTACACACCAGATTTGGTTCAATTCCAACCAGTAGCCGCATTGCCACAGGAGAAGAAAGTTTCTATTTATTATGTAAAAATAAATAGCAAAAAATTTGAAAATTTTCTGTTCAGCCCCTGAAAGTGTTAGGTTGTGTATAGAAACGATGTTCACCAAATTTGGTTCAATGCACGATTTTCATTTTTGCTCACGAGCGCCGCCATTATGGCCAAGGGATGGCGGTCGGTGAATCTTGCTTCGTGCTCGCAGATGGCAGTTTTGGAGTTGGTTTCGCTATTTATCTCCGCGAGTTGTCGATATGATGCAGTTCAGGGTATCGATGCTAACTTATGATAAATAAATAACACGTTTATTATTAGCAAGGAATCTTTTTTTAGCGAAATAAAGTCAAATTCAGCAGTTTTGCGAAGTCTTCGGTACTGGTTTGTGACAACACGAGAAGTCGAGAACATCATGGCATATTAGCTTGACTTCTAAGATAATAGCGCATATACATTTGTAAAATGGCTGGTCATAACGGATATATATATGTAATTTAAATTAGTGAATTTATTCCTGTAATAAAGTTTTATGTTTGATATTGGCAGGTTGATTTCTTGCGAAGAACTTTTACGATAAACAATCTATATATTATTATACTATATTGCCTGTGAGATAACAGACATGAATGCAGATGCGGGATCGTGGACTATGGCAGGAAGATCACACTATGACTGTTGTGTTCTGAAATGCAACAACGACTCAAGAAAGGCTATGAATCTATGGTTTCACATGAAGAAATGGATATAAAAAATTAGATCTGTAGTCGGGTTGAATTTGGATGTGAGTAAATTACCAGAAGTGTTTCAATCCGATCATACTCTCTCTTGTTCTATCGTGATAATGTTGCTATTGATTTTTGTCTAGATAACTGGAAATACACGTGTTTGTGGGGAGCATTTTAATGACGAGGATTATAGACTAAAGTCTTACGGACGTCACTATTTGAAAATTTGAGCAGTTCCTGGGATATTCAAGTGGATGAAGTCAACAACACCATCAAGAAGGGTGTTGCACAAGCATCAGAGGTGAGATCAATGTAAACTGACATGATATGAGGCTACAAATTACTTTCAATTCTTAACAATGACTGGTACATGGTAGATAGGTATCTTATGTGTGAGAGATTCATTGCATTGCAGCCAAAAATATAACTTGCACAACTCAGTATCAGGAAATATGTCGAAGGCGTGCTTGGCCGTTCTAGAATCGCGAAGTATTTCTGGTTATTATGATTAGTGCAGAAAAATCCCGAGCTCAATCCCAAGCTACTGTATCTCCAGAACAGCGACAAACATTATTAGTGATATTTGTATGTGGCAAGCTGACAGACTTTTTATCCAATTCGGCTCATTTGTGATTCAGGTGATTGTTTACTTTAATTTTTTTTTCTGTACTTGGTTATGCCACCAGCACTAATTATTTAGGAAAAGGAGCTCTATTACTTGAAAAACTGCCATTGTTAGTTGATCGTAAATATACCGTAACCATGAATGTTTTCATTTCTGTCGGCACGTTATTAATGCATCTAGCTGTATTGGTAGTGGACATTATACTCCAGACGAAATTCCTGCTCCATGTAGCACTGATCAGATTCCACATCTGCAACAGCCATTGTGAAGAAAAATCATCTAAATCAAAGGGAATAATTCAGGATTTAAGTAACGAGCTGGAGAAGCTGATTTTGTGCACGATTCAAGGCATCCGATGATATATGTTTCTGTATTATTCTGCATTTTCAAGTTATGGATTGGTTTTGAAGTTTTTGATACAGTCTCATCAACAGCTGCAACTGTTCCACTTTTATTAGCTGTTAAAAATTATCTCAAAAGTGGTATATTGAAGAATTTCAAGCAAAGGCAAATTCAAAAACTCTGCCAATGTTGCAAGACGAACTGTTTTCATTTGTTTGTCGAATTCACCAAGGCTTTGGAGTGAAAAACCTTGGTGTTCGATTCAACTTGTCTACAGCATCTGTTAGCGGGTTATCGATAACTTGGGCAAATTTTTCATATTTTACTCTTGGGAAATACAATTTGGCTGAGTAGAGAGAAAATTGGAGAACATATGCCCCAATCCTTCAGATGGGGAAATTATGGTAGCACACATGTTAATAATGCCTGATTGGTATCCCGCCACATGGCCATAGTGGCTACATAAACACAAGTCGAGTCTGCTTTATATCGCTAAGCCTTTCATTTATCTGCTCGATAAACAAAACAAGTAACATTCAACAGTTCTGTTGGGTATTGTATATTGACAAATTTATCCGCCATTTGCTAGGAGCTAGCCAGTTATGCACAAAGCTATCCGGTACACAACTGGGAGTGAGCGGCTTGGTGTCAACCGTGGAGAACAAAGTCTAAACCCAGGTAAAATGAAAGATCTCCGGGTCGCCATGATCCTTTCATATCCTGCAAATGGGCAAGGTGTCCTTGACAGTTCTAGTTTTATCATCAGATTTCGAAATATCCTTGTCGATCATCGATGGTCCGTGTCGTTGAGGCACATCTGCACGTGGAACATAAAATACTACAGCAGTATATGGTGCACTTGACAATCATCGAACTGGGGGAGTGCAACTGGGAATATTGCAACGACAGCAATTTTTAGTCACATTGTAAAGCTTCGTATTTGTTTATTACTAAACAATTTGTTGACTAGTTATTTGATTTTAGTTGCCAGCACAATTTTTTGTTTTGACAATATGCTATATCAAGCATTGACCCCAACAGCACTGCTGATACTGACATGCTCGAACTCGTCAGGATCACAGACAGAGGTGGTCAAAGTAGTCAAGAAAGCTACTCAAGTAGAAGTAGAAGTACCGACGAAAAAATCTACTCAAGTACGAGTAGAAGTACTTATTTCATAAGCAACCTAAAACTACTTGAAGTAGAAGTAGAATTGACTGACTTTAAATCTACTCAAGTAAGTAAGTAGTTGTGAAAAAGAACCTAATTCGTTCACATCGATTGTCAAAAAGTGCAAATTGAGCTATGCGAAAGGTTCCGACCTTCATTCATATTGATGCATACCAGGAGGTATCCAATTTTCGACATCATAAGCATTCGTCCGCATCATGGGATGAAAATAATGGTATTGATATGGAAATGAGATACTAATCCTCTGTTTTCTCGAAGAGCATGTTTTAGAAAATATGGTATGGCGTCCTCCCCCATATTATAAGGCCCGTAGTTTAGTCGAAGAGCAATACGGAGAAGTCGTATAAGGTACGGTGTAAACACTTCTGCGATTAGTATACGTTAATAAAAAATATGGTTGACCGTAAAAAGGCCATATTGTGTAGCTTTATATCTGTAAATTAAAGGCATTAGTACACTTGCTTTTATACTTCATCATGTATGTTATCCAGACAAAAGAACCGATATCAATTAGAACTCAAAAGGATAATGGGAATTGAAAGTGAAATATAAATACTACTTCTTAAAGCGGAATATGTATTTCATGTCTTCAGTCCAGAAAGTTTCAAAGGTGGTATGCTAAAAAAGCTCTAAAGCAAAAAGTCTGAGTCCACTTTCCCTGATTAGAACACGCCATGGACATGCTACATTACGATATAAGTAAATGTTAGCTTGCGAAACATCAGTTTCAAACGTTATGATGAGCCATATATACTGTGATGAAATATTTCATGTAGGCGAAGGGCGACAATGTGGTGTGAATGGAACCACGCCAACCCGCTACCTAAATTATATTCACTGATACTATCGTGAAATTATACTGGTTACTCCGTATCCACTACGCGCAAAGCGAGACGAAAATTCGGGGCATTACTCAACTTTTATGAAAATTAATTGTTGATACTCCGTGAAAACAGCCCCGAAACTCCTCAGGCTATCTTCCTGATTGGAGGATTGAACTACTTCTACTTGACAAACTGAAAATAGCGAAAAGTAAGTAAGTAGATCACAAAATATTACGAAGTAGAAGTAGCGAAAATCAGATCTACTTCAGTAAGTACCAAAAGTAGAGGAATGCTACTTGAGTACTTCGAAAAAGTAGAAGTACTTCGTTACTGACCACCTCTGATCACAGATGATACTTGTAAAGTCGCGAAGTCTATTTCTTAAAGCCAGTTAGGAGCCTATAATTTGAGTGCTTGAACAAATATATATTTTTTTTTAGGGGTAACCTGGTGGAACCGCAGTAAACCACCACCCCGTTACGCTTGTGGCAGCCACAGGCATTACACCGTGTGACTATTGCCACAAGCGCCTTTTAGGTCACTCTTGGGTAGAAGGTACCCGAGAGCTCCCTTAAGGTTGCTTCTTTGTTGCTACTATTTTACCTTCATCAGTTTCTCTCTGTTTTAGGTGCAAGTAGCTGTCACAAGCAGGCCTTGGCTGGGGGCGTCTGCGGAGGCTTGTCCCGCCGCCACCGTACTTGTGACTGGGATACTGACCAGGCAAGCTGGTTCAGATCCCGGGTCGGAGCATGAAGGCCTGATGGCCATACTTCTCCTGGGTGTGACAGTGATTGGAAGTATCGGTTGTACCGCTAGGGTTTCGCACCGGCCAGCGTCCAGTAAGCCAATGCTTACCTTAATACAACCAAATACTCCAATGAACAAATCTATTTTTGTTTTTTCGGTCGCCACAGCGATCCCAATTTTATTCCAGAAAGAATTTCAATACAAATAAAAAGGAATATATCTATCTCTGTTTCAGACACACTTCACCATTCAGAAAATTCTCAGACACAGAATATTCATTCACGCACACGTTCATACCATACCATTCACACAATTGAAATTCTTCCAGTCCAGGTTCTTCTTTTCATCTCGTCGGTCATCGTCAGTCCAGTGTTCATTGAATCGCCCATCCGTTCGTCCATCCGTCCGTCGTCCATCCGTCATCAGTATTTCGTTTGTAGTGTTTCGAAATTTTTATTCAATTGGTTCCCGTTTCTTCAATTCGTATACTTTTCTTGTCATTGTCGTTGGTTTTCTTCCGTATTATATGTCGAATTTATAATTTTATCTCTGCTTCTCTTCTTTTTTATATTAATTCACGTTTGCATTACTAACATCCATGGTTATTCGGCCGTATTTGACGGTTGACTAGGCTGGAGGCATGATTTCGCTTATGATTGTTCTCTACACAATCGAGACAATCGGCGAAGTCGTATCGCATTATTTCGCGTGTCTGGGGCAATGCAGCTTTCCACTTTGCGACAATCGGCGTTATTTATCTAATTTTACTCGTAATTTCTACAATTTTAATCCAAAATCTATTTTAAAGTTATTATATTGTTGTTCTAATCGTGATCTATCGTTTGACATAACTTTTATTGAAAAATTCCAAGATAAGATTTTTGAGTACCGGAACTGGTACTCTGTTTAATCCATTTGTAGCCACTGCTACCAAATCTGGCTGTTTCCCTAAAATCTATTTATCTTCTTCTATCAGGAACGCTAGTTCGTTCCTGAATAGAGTTTCATTATTCGAATTATCAAATTTCTGTACTCTTTCGAAAATTTTCTTCAGAATTTTGTCGACTGCTGCTCTTAAGGCCAAATTATAATTTGTTACTTTCTGGTTGATTTTGTCAAAGCCAAATTTTCTCTTCATTATTTCTGATTTGATTATAGTTATTACTGTCCAATCTGTTCTGTTTTTATTATTATTGTTATAAAATATTGCATCTTTTGTTAATTTTCTATTCTTCATCAGTCCCTTGAGTTTGTCAAAAATATCTTTTGCAAAACGACATTTGAAGAGTATATGCTCAAGATTCTCCTCTCTATGGCCACAGAATTTGCAATCTGTGATCGGCAATCTTTGTGACCCTATATTATATATGTTCAATCTTCTGATTTCTTCTCCCAAGAAGTAGCCCTTGGCTGCCACTCTTAGATTCAGGATTCTTTCCTTATTTGTTAAAGGATTCTTCTTTCTGTTATCTGTCGTTATTTTATCCCAGTCTACCTTTTCTCCTGTGTCCAGGGTTATTTCTGGGAGCACTGGAGTATCTTTGTATCTTATTCTATCACACATATCTTTGTGTTCTGCTTCTTGCCATTCCTGCCTGTTCCATTCAAGCCTCCCCGCTGAACTCAATATGCCCCTCCACCCCGTTGTAATTATGTCAATATGAGGCGATGAGTTGTTGTACAACTTCTCATTTATTTTCTTGAGCTTTGAGCCAAGGATATAAATGGCCTCGTCATGCCAAAACTCCTTTGGCTCTGTCAAGTTCATTATTATTTTGTATTCCTCTATTTTGCATGCTTCAATCTTGCTCTTGATGCATGTTATTTTTAAGTTCCCCATTCGCTCCCTGGAGAGCAAATGCTTTCTCTTTATTGGCTCAATTTTCTCTGGGGCCCAGAGAAACTTGAATAAGAGTGATTCCATTTGTTTTTTGATCTTTTCAGGTACTTCGACTATCCTGGCGTTGTGGATAATCTTCGAGGCTGCTAAACTGTTTATAATGACCGCTTTGCCATACCAGGTGAGTTTTCTGTTTCGGTAAGTATGTGTAATTTTTTTGATTTGTTCTAATCTTTTGTTCCATGTTAGCTTTATATAATTTTTCCCAAATTTTCGACCTAAAATTTCTACTGTTGGCGAAACGTATTGTTTGAGTTCTTCTTTCTGAATTGGCTTGGTGGTTAGGATTTCCGTTTTCTTCTTATTAATTATTTGGCCCGTCGCTTTCGCAAAGCAATCTAGGTCCTCGAATACTGCATTCACAGATTTTTCATCTTTGACAATGGCCGTCAAGTCGTCAGCATATTGCTGTAGGCGCAGTTCTTCCTTGCCTATTTTTATTCCTCTTATGTTGTCGTTCGCCATGATTTTCCTGGCTAGCGGATCCGCTGCCATGGCAAACAAGCACATACTGAGGGGGCATCCTTGTCGGAGCCCCCTAGTTATTGGTATTTTGTTTGTCAAGCTTCCGTTGACTTGTACTTTACTGTACGACTGGTCGTACAGTTTTTTTATAAGTCTTCGTATTCCATACGGGATACCATAAGATTCCAATATCTTATGAAGGTATCCGTGATGGACCCTATCAAAGGCCTTTTCTTGGTCTATGGATAATACAATCAGTTCCGATTCCTTCCTGTTGGCTTGATCTAGAGCTGCTTTTATATTTCTTAGTGCATCGGATATATGTCTGTTTTGGATTCCACATTTTTGCGTATTTAATATTAGATCTTCAGTAACCATTTTTAGTCTGTTTGCGATAATTGCTGTTAATATTTTGTAATCTAAATTCAATAAGGTTATGGGTCTCCAATTTTCCAATTTTTTTGCATCTCCTTTTTTATATATGAGTTTAACTATTCCCTTGTTCCATGTTTGGCAGGTATCTCCCAGGAAGATTGCATTATTGTACAACTCTTCCAGGTGGTCTTTGAGGTCCACCCAGAAGGTTGTATAAAAGGCCTTCGTTAGCCCATCACTACCCGGTGTTTTTCCGCTGCTCATTCTTTTTAACGTATTTTTTATCTCTTCCTTGGTTATAGGCTGTTCAAGGAGAGTGTGCTCCTCCTCCTCCACCCTAACTTCTTTGATCAAGTCTAAGAATTCTTCTTGGCCTTTCTCGTCTAACCCGGTCTGTGCCTTCCATAAGTTATTATAGAAGTCTTGGACTCGTAGCTTGACTTCTTGTGGCTCCTTTATTTGTTTTGCTTGTTTATCTAGAATGCTATCTATTTTCTGTAAGGAGTTTCGCTTCTTTAGTCGATCAAAGAATGATTTCGTTGGCTTTTCACCAATTTCTTTATCTTTTATTTTAGCTTTAACTATCGTGAATTCGAGTTTTCCACTCTAATTTCTTTAATTCATTTTGTAGGTAGATTTTACTAATTTTATCGCCGTTTTCTTCGGCTATCTCTATCTGTTTGTCTAATTCTTTTTTCTTTCTTTTTTCAGCTTTGCTTTCTGCCTTCTCGTAAGCTTGCAGGGCTGATTTAATCTTTTTCTTTAAGGCGTCCCACCACCTCGAGATATGAGTATAGCTGTGTTTATTTAATCTCATGATTTCTATGATTTCTGTTATATTACTTTTCGTTTGCTTGTTATTTAAGATTGATTCATTGCATTTCCAGGTTCCTTTACCCCATCGTTCTTGCGAATGATTTATTATGCTAATTTCCATGAGGTAATTGTGGTCTGATAGTGGATTAATTCTATAGGTGCATCTCACTACCTCCTTTGTTAGGGCATCTGTGGCATAGGCGTTGTCTATTCGCCTTTGTTGATTCCCTGTAGTCTTCGTGAATATTCTTCTGTATGGATTTCTCCAACGAAAAATATCCTGGTACTCATTAACACTAATGAACTCTTTCCAAATATCTCCGGCTGTTGTGTTTTTAAAGTTATGATTTATTTTGGCGTCTAATTTATTTATTATCAAATTGTAGTCTCCAATAAGTAGTGTGCGTTCTCCAGCATTAATTAGTTTTCTTGTCAAATCTTTGTAGAAGTTGTTGGTTATTTTTGAGACCCCAGGTGGGGCGTAAATATTCCAAATTTCTAGTTTTTCTTCTTTGTTCTTCAGAGCTAGTCTCTGCACCCTATTTCTAATTATTATTTCTTCTGTGACATTGAATTCTTTCTTTAGCGTAGACCTCATCAGTATTACGGTACCTTGGTAGTAATTCTTACACTTCTTTGGATTGTCCACCCAGATGTCATTTATATCCAAACAGTTCATATATGCTTCATACTCGTTGTTACTGCACCACAATTCAATTTTCTTTTTATCGATTCTATGCACTTCTTGTAAGCAATAGAAATCTTTTTTTGTATTTTTTTATCATATTTGCTATCCTATTCCACTTTCTCATTAAACCATTGATGTTCACTGATAGTATTTTTTTTGCCATTTTGAGCTCTTGGTTGGGACGGTTCATTTCTATTTATTTTCAATTGAGTTATTTACATTCCTTTTCTTGCTGTTACTTCTTCTCCTTACGGCGGAAAGTCTTTTTCTTTTGTTTTCTACCCGTGTGAAGCCATCATCTCGTTTAGGAGTCGTTACTTGTGTATCACTATCCTCAGTGTCCTCTGAGTCCGAAGCTCCTGAAGAGGAGCTCAGACGTTCCAATACATCCTCAACCATCTCATTCGCTGCCTCATGCGTGCTTTGTTCTTTATCCTGCTCCTCTGATTCGACATCGGATGCTAGGTTTTTCTCTGTTTCACTGTTTACTGTGTGTTTTTGTATATTTCCCAATGCGGGGAATTCTTTTTCAAGTTCTTCGCATTGATCTCTTGTATGCCCTGTTTTATGGCATTGGTCACATTGTACAGTTTTGCAATTCGTGGCCAGATGGTCCTTTCTGTTGCACTTTGTGCAAGTTTTCGGGGGCTGCGCCCTTTTTTCTACTGTTGGTGTATATACTTTACAGCTTGCTCCATCAATGTTGATGAAGGCCGGTAACTTTCCTGATTCATATTCTACCATTGCCACTGATCTGTATCCATTGTGGAGATTTAGACCTTTGTGGTAGAGTTTTTTTATTCCCACTATAACTCCGGCTTTCCACTGATCCAGTGCTTTCGCAACGGATTCATTGGAAGCTTCAGACGGCACTGCGCGTATATTGATTACCGACGGCTGGTCTCTAGGTTTCATGAGCGTGTAGCTCTTTCCGTTGTGCTGGATTTTAGAATTTTCATTTAGCAGCGCGTTTCTTGCATCTTCGTCTACCATTGTGAGATTGAAGACGTCAGGTCCAATCTGGAAGGCTGCTTCCATTTTTTGTTTGTATGATTTTAGCTCATCTTTTTGGTTGAAGATATCTAGTATCTCTTTCAAATTTATTTCATTGTTTCCTTTGATGTCGACCGATAGTGGTCTTTTACCATGTAATTTTGGATATTCCATTATTTGTTTATCCTGTTTCCAGGTTCTTCGGATCTCACATCTTCTGCACGGTGTCCAGGACGAACCGCAGAGCAAGTTTCACGGATTCAAGGTAAGTTTCAAGGCTTATTCTAACAAGAACTACGCCTTTTTGATATAATTTTTTTTTCTCTTTCGGCCTTCCGCCATAATTTATTGCTTTAAAATTTCAATACAAATAAATTCAATATATATATAGTATTGCAAAAATCGAATTTTTTCATCTTTCAGGATTCGTCATCCCTGCACGTCGTCGTCCGGTCCGGGCACGCGCTCGCTTCGTCATCCGTTGTCGAATCGGCATCACTTGTTACGAGCAAGGGCTCTTCACGCGGCTCGTCGTCGTTTGCAATTTCGTCGTGTTTCGAGCTCGGGCTCGGTTCGTCATTTTCCCTTCTTTCGACAGGTTCGTCTGTTTCGATCGGCTTCAGGTGATCATCTGGTCGGTCGCTCGTCAGTGGTGGTAGGAGGTGCATTTGATGAATTCCATTCTTTTTCATCATAAATTTTGCGATGTTCTCTTTCCATTTCTTGATGATTATTCCTTCTTTTGGATTTTGGTGCACGTTTTCCAGTCTTTTATACGTTTTTGTTAGTATTTTTGCTACTGTACTTTCCTTCCAAATCTTCTCCTGTTTTATCATCGAGTTTTCAATGTCTAAGCTTCTTTTAGTTTTTAATATCCTCTTTTTGTAAACTGCTGTTAGCGTCGTCACCATGTCGACTCGATCGCCCTCATTGTATAGAATTGTTTCATTCCCAATCTTATCTATACCTATCACCTTTTCGGCCTTCGATAGCACGTCTCTTGTCGTTGAGCAATATAGGAAGACATGTTCGATGGTGTCAGTCTTTCCACAGAATTTACAGCGGTAAATTTCCATTCTACCATTCCTCACCCTCAACATTCCTCTTCTGTATTTCAGGTCCCCAAATATATATCCGTTGTTTGCAAGTCTGAAATTTATTTCTCTTTCTTTGTTCGTTAAGTATGTTTTATCATTGCTTTTTATTTTGTCTACTTTTAGCCAGCAACTGTTTGTTCCTGTATATTCGTTTTCTTTTTCGTGCTGTTTAGTTAGGTTTAAGTAGAGTGACTTGAAAGTCGTTTCGCTCCATTCATCTCTATTCCACACCAGCTTTTTATTCTCGTTGATGATATCAAGCCAATGCTTGTCGGGTTTGTATTTATGAGGTATTTCATTTGTGTAAAGTTCCGAATTTATGCTCTTGATTTTAGAGCCGAATTGATACATGAGGTATCGATGCCAAAATTCTGATGGCTTATCAATCTTTGCTAATTCTTTTAGAATTATTAGCTTACTTGCAAGTATTCTTGTTCGAGGATAGGGTATTGCTATTCCACCCTCGTTCTTCCTTTTAATCAGTGTTTTCCTCGCGATTGTCTCAATTTTCTCAGGAAAATATAGAAATTCAAAAAAATCTCTTTCTATCTTCTTAATCAGCTCTTCTTTGGGCGGGTATACACGGGCGGTGTGCAATAACAGTGATGCCGCCAAGCTATTTATAATCGTCATCTTTCCCACCCAAGTGAGTCTGCGGCATTTGCACATGTTCAAAACTTTTCTGACCTTGTCTCTAATTTTATCCCACATCTCTTGTTCGTTATTTTTCCCAATTAGATGTCCCAGTATCTTAATTTGGTTTCTACTAAATTCTTTGAATACTGAGTTTTCAATTATGTTTCTTGCTCTCGGTGTTACTGGGAGCAGTTGTGTTTTGCTTTTATTAATTTTTTGCCCGGTTGCTTCTTGGAAGTCATTGCATTTTTTGAATATTCTTCTGATAGATTCGGTATTTGTTACCAAAGCAGTGAGGTCATCGGCATATTGTTGAATTTTTAACGTATGATTTCCTAGTCTTATGCCTCTGATCCCATCATCTTTCATTATGCATTTGGCCAGGGGGTCTGCCACAATTGCATAAAGAGCCATGCTCATTGGGCATCCCTGCCTGATACCTCTCTCTAGTTTTATCTCTTCTGATATTTTTCCGTTTATGACAACACTACTCGTGGCAGATTCGTAAGTCTTGCTAATGTATCCGCAAATGTTTTTGCCTAGGTTCAGGCGATCCATCAATTTCATCATAAAATCATGATTGACCAAATCGAACGCCTTCTCTTGGTCAAGGCTCATCACTATAAGGGGTAAGCCTTTCTCCGTCGCGTATTCTACGCTTGTTTTTATATTTAGCGCCGCGTCGAAGATATTCCTGGTTTTGACATTGCATTTCTGCGTGTTCAATATTATACTCGGTAGTACGTTGGTGAGTCTCGTGTTTATTATTTTTGACAGAATTTTATAATCGGTGTTTAACAACGTAATGGGCCTATAATTTTTCAGGTCCTTGGCATCTCCTTTCTTATATATCAACTTCACTAGGCCTTTATTCCAAGACTCGCAAGTTGATTTGAAGAGGAAAGCGTTGTTCAAAACTTCTTTCAATTCAGATTTAATCCTCCACCAGAACGTTTTATAAAATTCTGCGGAAAGGCCATCGGATCCCGGTGATTTACCATTTTCCATATTGCTTATGGCGGCTTTAATTTCCTTTTCATCAATTGGCTCATTTAATATCCTTTTCTGTTCATCTGATATTTGGTTATTTTCCATTTCGTTGACGAATCGTTTTTGCATTGTCGAATTAGTTATTGCTTTTGTCCCCCACAAACTTTTATAAAATTCTGTTACTTCTTCGGTAATCTCATTTTCGGAGCTTACTATCTCTCCACTGCCGTTTATTAAGACATCGATGTTCTGTCTCTCCACGGCTGTTTTCACTCTTTTAAAAAATTCTTTCGTCGGTTTTTCATCTTTTTCGACGTCCTTTAGTCTAGCTTGGAAAGCTTGCCTCTTGAACTCTTTTAGATCTAATTTTCTGAGTTCTTCTCTCAAAAGGTTGTTTTCACCCTCGTCACTCTGTGCGGTAATGATCTTCTCTTCTAGAGCACTCCTCCTACTCTTTTCTTCGCTGTTTATGACCCTACCTCTCCTTGATAGGACTTCTTTAAACTTTAACTTCATGAGGTCCCACCATGTGGCTATCTCATCAAAGTGTTTCTTTTCTATCACGTGTAGATCATATGCTTCTTCAATTTCACTTTGGGTAATTTGGTCGTCGTAATGTTCAGCATTGTTTTTCCAGACACCTTTTCCCCATCTTCTCATTTTTTGTTTATTCATTTTAACAACACACATGTATGTGTGATCCGACAGCACGTTCAACTGGTATCTAAAGTCATGTACATCTTGTTGCTGATCTTTGGTGCAATATATGCGGTCAATGCGTCTCTGTTGATTATGTTTTGTAATTGTGTAGGTACGTTTGTACGGATTCCTCGAACTGAAGATGTCGACCAGTCCGTTTGCTCTGCAAATCTCATTCCAAATCTTTCCTGCGGCCGTCAATTTGAAGTATGACGTGTACTTTGCATCTAATCTGTCTCGGATTATATTAAAATCACCGCATACTATTTTTTTGTTTTGACCTTGTTTAATTTTATTGCGTAGGAGTTTGTAGAATTCTGTTTGGGTTTTTCCTACTTTGGGTGGCCCGTACAGATTCCAGATCTCCATGCACTCGTCCTGGCTGTTCAGGATTAATTTTTGTAATCTGTACGGTACATGTACATTGTGTTGGATGGTAAAACGATCTGACAGCCTTTTATGTAGAAAAATTGCTGTACCTTGAGAAAATATCCTGTTTTTACCTCTGTTATCTTTATGGTTATCTTTAATGTCAATACTATTATCGTACAAGATGAAATTGTTTAGATTGCACCAAGTCGTTAGGCGCTGTCTATTTATCTTGTGAGTCTCTTGCACGCAAACTACATCGAATTTTTTTCTTATCATCAATTCACTGAAGGTTTTCCATACTCTTGTTAGGCCATTTGTGTTAACTGATGCTATGGTGACCTCCATTTTATTTGATTAGGTTGGGAATTAGTTTTCTGGCCGCCCGATTTGTGTTAGATTCTCTTTTCTGTTTATTCCACGCTCTTGTTCTGTTCTTAATATTCCGCTTTTTCCTAGGAGTTACAGTTTTCCATTTCGCTAATATATCATTACGTTCTTGTTCAGAAAAAGTGTGTATCCTAGTTTCTGGGTCCGATTCGGCTTGGCGTGTGTTCTCCCCTTTTTCTGGCGATTTCGGGTTTGGTTCCGATTCTGAATCAGATCCGTCCGAGCAGAGCTGCTGAAGTAACTCTTTCCATTCGTTAGTTTCTGGGATTTCTGACTGGGATTCTATTACCTCGACAGTATTTTCTCCTCGTATTTCTAGTTCTTTTTGCATCGTATTTGCTTTTTTTGGTTCCGTTATTTCGATCTCTTTTTCTTCATTTTGTTTGCTTTCGCCGTGGTTTACTTCTGCTCTAGTCTTGTTTTTATTCTCATTTTCTTTTCTCTGGAGTTTTGGATAATCCGATTGCTTTTGTGGGCAATCGTTTTGCGTGTGTCCTGTGGCTTTGCAATACAGACACACTACTTCATTCGTGCATTCTGATATCAGATGCCCGGACTGAAAGCACCTAGCGCATTTCTTCACTGCTGTCAACGGCAAGAAAATCTTGCAGTGGGTCCCCTCAATAAGCCCATTTACATGGCCGTTTGGGTCAGCTTCGAAGCTGACTCGTCAATCCGACTCTCTCGTTTTTGAAAAAGAGAAAAAGGCAGACGGCTTCAATCCGTCTTGAGCTCGATCCGTTCCGCAGAGCAGTGTTGCCAACCTCGCGGTTTTCCCGCGAATTTGGGCTTGTCGTTTTCGCGATTCGCGGTTTATTTTCAGGAGTCGCGGGTTGCTTGTTTTTGGGCTTGTTTGATTTTTTAATTTGCTTGTTTTGGGCTTTTTTAAAAAATGATTATTAAAATTATTATGATATTTTTAAATGTTTTTCCACTTTCCAGTCGTAGTTTGTGTGTGACAGCTCTACCCTTGAGCCATGGCCATGAGGTGTCACCATTAAGCGAGGAGATGACATGCAGACGCTCCCAAGTCAACATCATCAAATCATAGTGTCCTATATGGTGTCGACACAAGCAAATCTCACGCCTCAGTGAAATTGTATCACGTCACAATTTCCATTTGGCTACAGGCAATTTGACGGTCATTTTTGACCGGCTTGCCGAGCATTAAATTTGGTGAAACGGGTATCAATCGAAAGCTGACTCGCTGCACTGATTACGAAAATATAAATTTTATTCCGCTCGTGGCCCTGGAACTCCCACAATCAGCCTCGAATTTTTCTTTGTTATGGAGATTGGCATTGAGACGCAACAATGCTGTCTGGCTATTTTTCTCTTGAGCTACTCTCTCGTTTCGCCAGACAGCATTGTTTAGTCCCAATGTCAATCTCCATAACAATGAAAAATTCGAGGCTGATTGTGGGAGTTCCAGGGCCACGAGCGGAATAAAATTTATATTTTCGTAATCAGTGCAGAGTCAGCTTTCGATTGATACCCGTTTTATCAAATTTAATGCTCGGCAAGCCGGTCAAAAATGACCGTCAAATTGCCTGTAGACAAATCGAAATTGTGACGTGGTACAATTTCACTGAGGCGTGAGATTTGCTTGTGTCGACACCATATAGGACACTATGATCAAATCAAAGCTCCGAAATCGCATGACCAACAAAACACTTGCTGGAATATTGCATGTGCGATATGGCATGAGACGGCAAAATGTTTGCTCTACCGACTTCAAACCTACGAAATGCATGCTGGGGCGGTTTAATGAAAGCATGTATCAGGATACTGTGGATGTTGGACAGGAAAATGACATCGTTTAACATGTTAGGCCTATATCTGAGTGAATTGTATTGTAAATACAATGTTTTGCATTATAAAAATTGTTGCTTGTTTTTTGGCTTGTCTCGGCTAAAAATTCGCTTGTTTTGGGCTTGTTTTTCAGATTTTTTTGCTTGTTGTTGTAAAATAACCTGGCAACACTGCCGCAGAGTCGCTTGGAGACGGCTTGAACAGTACCGGTACTTGAGAACGAATCCAGACTACAGCAAAATACCAACATTTCATGTTCATATTTCACGAAACCGGCACGTATTTCAACTGGGTGAATGTGAAAGCTCTATCAGTACATGATACTGCTTTTATAATATGCACGTGGTCTTATTTGTTCAGCGTCACACAACTTATGAAGCGGGTACAGCCAACAATATAACTTGCCCAACTCACTATCAGAAAGAATATATACACGGTGTATTTGGTCATTCTAGAATTGTGTTGAAGTATTTCTGAATATCTCAACTGCCGTAGCATATTCCCGAGCTGAATCCCAAAGTGCTGTGTATCACTCGAGATGGGAGAAACATGACCATGTAAACTCGATCACTTTGGCAAGCCGTCTCATGACGTCACTCCAAGACGACTTGGCTTCAAGACGACTTGACCATGTAAATGGGCTTAATGTCTAGGAAGGAGGGGATGTTATCCAGGTTTACGTCTTCGATTGCGACACTCCGGTACCCGTTATAGTAACCTGTTTCGCGGTGTTTGATCCTTTCTATTTGTACAATATTACCACAATTCAAATTTCTCAATAGCTGCTCCATTTCCTCATCCTCAACTTCAGTTGGTACGGCTCTGATGTTGATGTAAAACCAATTGTTCTTTTTGGGTAGAAATATTTTCGCTTCTTTGTTATTTCTCTTTATCATACCGACTGTTTCCTTGTATATTTTCAGCCTGGTTTCCTCATCTTTGTATGTGATATTGAAGGTTCGTAAGCCTATTTGGAACACACTTACTATTTCGCTCGCATATTTTTGCAGTGTTTGCTCGTTCCGAATTATTTCGACTACTTCTTTGTAACTGATGTTTGTCGAGAAGACTAGATCCAAAGATTTTGGTCTAGCTCTCATCTTTCCTTATCTCACCCCTGTTATAGGCCTACTGCTATGTTCTGAGATTTTAATAAATGGTATTCACAACCGCGGGATTTAGTGCTTGCTTGTCTGGATTTATAGACACAAAGGAAAACTGTCTAAACAATCAAGTCGATTGTCTGTCTCCGACTCTAGACAATCAGAAAAGCCAATCTGTATTGTTGTGTCAGTCTCAGACAATGCTTTCGCTGAAATGCGAACAATCGGAAGTTTCAGGTCTTTCTGGGTTTGTATCTGCTCTGAAATTGGGTTTAGACCTGCTCCAGGTCGTTATGTGTAATGTTATAAACGAGATCTGTCGATTAGTGTAAACCTCTCAGAAAAATACCAATTTTTTGATGAGTACCGGTACAGGTCACCGGGGCTTTCTACAAGTAGATACCGCAGAAAAGGCCCAAAATGTACTTTAATAGCGACTCTGTAGTCTGTATTAGTATAAGCACGGCTTAATAACAACTCAATACTCAAATATTTTCGCCAAAATGGTATTTATATTACGACGCCGTATTTCGCTTTCTGTGACTTAAATCTACGACTATATTAGTATCGAAAAATGAAGTCACATTGAATCACGCTTAGCGTGAAGAAAATTTCAAGATTAATTAAAATTGATCAAAAATTTGAGACCCAATTCGTAAATTCAATTTTCAAGACGACGGCCGCCAACACATGCTAATTAAATTACGTGTCCACGGCCACACAGATTCCCATCTACGGCCGCGCAGGGTAGCCACCCCGTACTAGAGAGTGATATTTTCAGGTTTTTGTTCGTAATTTGTGTGTTTATGATGGTATTCATATGATTTTACGGTATTGTCTACTGAGTGCTGAGACGAGATAAAATTGATTTGCCCAGATAGACATAATATCATTTCACGCCGAATGCCGTGGATTAACCAACCGGGTCAACTCGAATAATATTCTTCTCTCTGACAATATCCAGAGATGAAGCGTTTTGAAGTAGGACCCAGCACCTTGTCGAGCTATCTGTCTCATTTCCCACTACTACCAGACTTTGCCTACTACGAGTAAAAAACCCTGCCATCCACAAAATTAATGAATAGGAAACGAATGGTCGTATGAATTGGGTGGTTTAGCGCATCAGCTCGTACTCAGCGAGGCGCTAGTATTTCGTCACCGGAGACAACTTGAACATGTTTCCGGGCCTCATATTACCTCACGAAGTTCTGCGTCAGTTTTATTTATTTTACCAATGAACAAGCTCGACATCTTTTATCTTGAAATTAAGGTATAAAATCCTAATATACCTCGCAGACCCGCACAAAAGACGTCACGGACCGGTGGTTGAGAACCACTGTTTTAAGTAGTTGGCGCCGAGGTCGCCGTGTTTAAGAAGTTCAATATATGACAAAAACACGGAGACAGGCACTCGGACGGAGTGGGGGATTTCAGAACTGCAAGCTTCCATCAACAACAAGGCTATTTCGGCAAGCTGCACACTGCAAGGAGGTTTCCCTAGGATCCTCCTCGCCACCTCATCCTCGTAAGCGGTGTCTTACAAAGAGCCTAGAGGTGGGCCGTGCTATAAGTCGGCAGATACGGAAAATAATGAACAATATCGGCCTGGTGTAAATGACCATAGTAGTCGACAAACACCATGAATACCACAAAACAAACAAACAAAACAAACACTGCAAGGAAGTCAGCAGTGATCAAGACAATAAGCTATTGAGTATTCCAACTACACTTTAATGTGTTTATAGAAAAACGCGGATAGGGGTTTACACGGAGTTCAAAATGTATCATATTTAACATTATTTCGGAATACGGCGGCAAAATAAAAATTACATTTTGGTAATTAACCGTCAATTTATCATTCCCTTATAATCAACACAGCCACTGACCGTCATTTACTCGACGTTTTCAATTCAGTATTTTCAATATAAAAATAAAATTAATACGCTTGAGAATACAGCTAAAATGTTTGACTTGCCACGCTAACGGTTTTTTGCATCTTATTTGGCCCGCGGAGTAAAATAATTGCCCACCCCTGCTCTATGGAAATACGTTTCACTGTTTGAAGCCGTCGGAATGCTTTATTCTAGGGGTGCGGTTGCATCCTATGTATTTGGGCGCTGAGCATTTCAACATGCGTCAAAAAGCTTATTGGTAGTTCTAGGTCAGTGGTTCCCAACCTTTTTCGACTCATCGCCCCCTTTTCACACTCCACACCGATCATCGCCCCCCAAATATTGGGAACACAAAAATGGGCATACAGACTGAAATCCCTGGCGAGTTGACCAAGAAAAAAGTCAACTTTTCGTCTCGACCTCGAAATTACACTTTTCCAGCTAAATTTTGGTGAGTTGACTAACAAAAAAGGTGATTTCTTCGACTTGATTGCCAAAGGACCGTAACAGCACTTCGTCAGCCCCCCCAATACCTTGGTCTTGAACCCCTCCATAGGGCGATAAAGCAAACTTCTGCACCCCTCAGACCCAACTCCCCCGATACCTCTTTACCGCTACTTCTCAGCAAAAATTGTTGGACTCTTTAATCAGTCGGCTTAATTCGCGCGAAGCGCGAAAAAATTCTATTATTCATGATTGAATCGGACAATATGATCGGGAATTGCATAAATATTGCTCTCAATCTTTTATCCTCTCGCTGCTCATGTATTCAGATTTACCGGTAAAGCTGAGTGACTTGTCTTGGACAATGTAGGGCCCGTAAATAATAATTGAACATATTCGGGCGGACCCGTGGGTATAATGACTTCGCTACGTAATGACATTTCGTGGCGTGTCTGCTATGTCAAAAAATATTCAAATCGCCCATACGTACTAAACTAAAAGACGCACACGATTTCAAATTGGTATTTCTGCAGTGGCAATTAATTTTTCTCTGCGAGATGGCATTTTTGTGGGGTTCTGATTGGACAGGACCGGAACATTTGGTGCCAGCCATTTAGGCGCCTATGCGCAATGAAATATATATGTACATCGTATATATATCGAAGTCGGTCAGCATAAATGCAGTCCTTTTCCGCCAAGGTTTTCTCGTTCTGGTACACTTCTCGGAGTCGCATGTTACATGGCCCGAAACTTCGTATGTCTTGGTGCGTCATGGTGTGATAATGGCTGACGCCGAGATGCCCATTTCTATACCTCATGCGTAATATTTCTTGAAGGAAGGGTAGCCAATAAGCGAGAAATGGCACGTCGCGCGAATTATTTTTGAAAAAGTTCCCTAAATTTTAAAATAATACTCTATAATTAATGTTAATTCACGAAAAAATTATGGGCCCCCTTCGAGTTCGGGCCCCCCATCTCAATTGGGGGCTTGGGTGTGGCAGTTACGGTCATGGACGCCAATGTGGCCATTTCAACGTGCCATCGCCCCCTTTGTCCGTTTTCGCCCCCCTATCGCCCCCCTATCGGCCCCCGATATCGCCCACGTTGGGAACCACAGTTCTAGGTAGTTCGAAATTCCGATATTTCTAGTGATGAAACACAATTGCAATTATCCCTGTCTGTGATGATGATTGTTGTAGCCTACTATTACTCACTGAATCAGGCGAATTTATGTGATGTAAACCACAAGAGATATAAAAATGCATACCCGTGCAATTTACTTTTCCATCTCCAGAGTATCCAGCGTCGCAGTTACAATCGTGAGATCCAATGGTGTTTGCGCAAGTAGCGTTATCCACACATTCGTTACTTTGTCCCACAACGCACTCATTTATATCTGGAAATGACATTTAAGGAGTCAATGAAACATGCAACATCACTTTTTAACAGGATTGGTTACAGGACCGGAACACCACTTCTTCAGGCCCCCCCCAAAAAAACACACGTTGGACTTTGGCCCCTCATAGGGTGATGAGCCGAACTGATGGGGGCGTCATCCCCAGACCCTAATTGCCTTGTTACTTTATGCCACGACTTATGATCGACTTCTTTTGTACTGTTTAGTGAGACGGCTTATTTCTCCTAAACGCGTAAGCCCGAAAATTTTCAATAATTATGTTTGAATCGGTCAATATGATCGGCAATTTCATATATATATTGCTATCAAATTTTTATCCTCTCTGCTCACGTAATCAGATTTACCAGTAGAGCTGAGGGAGGTGTCTGGGAAACTGCAGGACCCGTAAATAACACTGGTCAACATGATTTTTGTTTTCTGGCCAAAATGATGACTATATTAAGTCAATTTTCGACGCTGATTACGAATATGAAGTCGCTTTTTTTCTCTCGCGTTAAGATTTTTTACAATCAGCGATTTAAAATTTTGCATTTTAGTGCTAAAAACAACCTGTTCTGTGACGTATTCCTTGCTGTTAGGTATTAGCTACCACTATTGTGACGTCCTCAGAGGTGGTAAAAGTACTCCAGAAGATTGAAGTAACGACATCAATTTCTACTCAAGTAGAAGCAGAAGTAACGGCGTCAATTTCTACTCAAGTAGAAGTAAAGTTAATTTTTATAAGTATGTAAAAAGTCATTATCTAGACATAGTTTTTGATATCAGTATCAATTTATTAATATTTTCTTCCTTTCAAGACATCACAAGACTGCGATACGATGAAAAGATAGGAGACAAAGAAACGACTTGGAGTAGTCTTTGAAATCAGACATCAGAAAACTGAAATCAGACCTGGGCCTAGGCAATGTAAAGAAGAGGTATGCACAGCACAATGAATAAATAATTAAGCGACATTGAGGCTGTGAAGCATTTGGAAACAAAAATATTTACCATTTGGTATGCCAATATGGTTTGGAGAGAGCCACATGGACACGGAAAAGATTATTACTCTTGCTCATGTGTTTTGTTTTTTATTTAATGTCAAAAATCATCCAATTCCGATTTCACATGGACCAAATGTTACAATTCCATTGCCTTCACAAGTTTTACCATCAGTTGTATAAGATTCTCTTGGTGAATAGTCTTTGTCTGAAAAATGTTCTCAGCAAGTGTGTGATGGTGATCAGCAGCTATATAAAGTTGAATCAAGTTGAACTAAATAACTGCGTCATAAATTTAAAGTTTGTTATGTTCTTGATCTTGTTCGAACAATAACTCAATACGACGAGGTTGCAATAAGAAATCAGTATATTGTACAGCAGAATAACTTTTAGGCAGCGACACGATCCAGAGTGCAGTTAAACGAAAGACCACGAGAGAACAGAACACGGGGTATGAATACAAAGCACGACACACGGGGAAATAATGATTGGCGGTAATTACTAATCCTACACAAATAAGAGATAAACGATACCAACGTAAAATGCACGAACATAACAGTCCTCCCCTGTAAGTTTAAGTAAGGTACAAGGTAATTTTACGTTGGCCGATAGAAATCAGTTTGGGTCCTAATTCTAAGCGGATAACGTCTGCCCGACGATCGAGCAGGACTAGCTGCAGGACGTTGTGCCCTATTCCGGGCCAATCGTTGCTCAGCTTGGGACTGTAGAGGCTGAGCAACTTCCTGTGTGGTTGTATTATTGCCAGCTGAAATCAAGCGTGGTTGGAGTTGGTTCTTATGCCTTCTCCAATACCCATGATCTGTTTTTACAACGTACACAACACGCCCCAGTATTTCCGTCACCACGCCAGCAACCCACTTTGGTCCACTTCGGTAACTGCGAGCGTAAACCGAGGAACCAATCTCGAAATGAGTGACTGATTGTCTAGCTAGGCGTAACGGGTTTCGATTTGTCGAAGGGCGAGCACAAACTTAACAAATTGCGCGGCTGTCGACCATGTAAAATCTCGGCAGGCGTTTTCCAGTCTATGCCCGGGTGCGGTGCACATCGGTACGTAGCGAGAAGTGTTTAGAGCGCAAAGTTGAGATCTTTTCCCCGGTCGCAATTTTTTATTAATCCAGCTTTTAAAGTCTGGACGAATCGCTCCGCTTCCCCGTTCGAAGCCGGGCGAAAAGACGGTGATACGATATGGCTGATTGCCAAATTAGAACAAAACGTATCGAATTCATTTGATGTGAATTGCGGCCCGCCATCCGTGACAATTGTTATGGACAAGCCTTCGATAGAGAAGACTTCCCTCAAAGCGTTGACCACACACGAGGTTGTGGTAGAACCGACCTTCATTACTTAAACGAAAGGGTATTTCGAATGCACATCGACGATGACAAGAAACATTTTATTGTTTATTGGACCTGCGAAATCCAAGTGAATTCGTTCAAAGCTTTCAGAAGTTTTTGGCCATTCGCGATACTGACGATCAGGCGCTTTCATTACTTTGCGGCAAGCGTCGCAACTCTTAACGAGATTTTCAATGTCGCGATTAATGGAAGGCCATGCGATGTAACGTCGAGCCATCTGCTTCATTTTCGCGATACCCCAATGTCCTTCGTGCAACAATGATAAGACTCGCGAGCGAAGCGACTGCGGAATTACTACGCGCTGAAAACCGTCAATATTGAGCATGACTATGTCTTCGTGCAGAGAAAGCGAATGTTTGCGAGTCGTAAACCAAGAAAAATCATCAATGTGCGTCTTTGGATTCCAATTACCATGAGTGACAGATAATTTTACTAGTTTCATGGTTTTGTCCTTCAGCGTCGCGTCGCGAATTTCATTACGAGTTAACGGTAAGCCATCGAATGCCATATTGATAACGTGAACGATCTCCGCGTTTTCAAGAATTTCCAGTTCGTCAAACTCAGGGTCTGGACCCTTTGGTAGGCGAGATAAACCGTCGGCGTTTCCGTGCTGATCAGTCGGTTTATAGCGAATATCGTATTGGTAAGCCATGAGCGTCAGTGCCCATCGCTGTAAGCGTTGCGCTGTAATCACGGGAATTTTCTTGTATGGCGAGAAAATAGCTAAAAGCGGTTTGTGGTCCGTTACGAGCGTAAATTTTCTAACATACAAGAATTGACGAAATTTAGTGACTCCGTAAATGACTGACAGAGCTTCCTTCTCTATTTGAGAGTAGGATTTTTGCGAATCGGAAAGCGTTTTCGATGCGTGCGCGATCGGTCTCTCTTCGCCATTGTGATCGTTTGATATTCCGATTCCGAATTGAGAAGCATCATAGTTGACAAAATGAGCTGCTTGTTTACATCATAATGAGCTAACTGCGTAGCGTCGATTACGTCGTTTTTTAGAATGCGAAAAGCAGCGTCACAGTCCGTATTCCAAATGAACTTTGCGTCTTTTTGAAGGAGACGGTACAAGGCAGCGGGTTTATTCGTAAAATTAAGAATAAACGCGTGATAATAATAGACTTTGCCCAGGAATGCCTGTAGCTCGCGAACATCCTGAGGTGTCAAATGAATCTGCTCTTATTGTAGGTTCCAGATTGAAAGTCAAACATATAGCCTACTTGGCACTGATACCACTTTTGCTTGGTATATGAATCGTCATCGTGAATACACGCTCTTCTTTGCCGGCGAACCCTCTTTAGTCTATTGTACCGATGTTCAAGGTCTTATAAAGACATTGGCATAAGACTAAAAGCTGTTTTGTCGCACAATACAAATCAATGTGCTCCTATCCTTGTAACTGGTACAACTTGCATCAAGGGGACTTGCGAGAATATGAAACTTTCGATTTCAAATTTGGAATATAGTACTCAAACGTGCAAAGTTTCCGTTAATTTTGAACTCATACATATGGTACTGGTTCAACGGTCTAGAACAGGGGCGGGCAACATACGGCGCGCGACTGAATTTTGTCCGGCCCGTAGACAGTTTCCCGTCTACCAGTATGCCGATATCCTCCACTGATTACCAGTGAACCCGTCCCGTAAACCCGTCCCTCGGTGAACCCGGCCCTCGGGAAATTTTGTATTCATCGGCAACCCTAATATCCCACCTCCAGCAACCCTAATATCTTACCCCAACCCTAATGTTCCCCACCCCCAGCCCTAATATCCCACCTCCGGCAACCCTAACATCCCACCTTCGGCAACCCTAATATCCACCCCAACCCTAATATCCCACCTCTGGCAACCCTCTAATATCCCACCTCCGGCAACCCTAATACGCCACCTCCCCCAACCCTAGTATCCTACCCGAACACAATGTCCCACTCCCCGAACCCTAATGTCTCCCTCCCCCTACCCTACCCAACCTTAACACCCGACCTCAACCTACAGTTGCAATAACGAGCAGACCACGCGTGGTTGATATGTGAGCAATAACAATCTTTGGGATATATTTTTTATCTGAACAAGTCACACACAATATACAATGCGATAAGACCCAATGCGATGTCATGAACACTTGAACAGATACGAGGATGTCGAACGTCGCACGTCCGCCCCTCGCCAAGTCAATTCAACAATGAGCCGACCACGCAATCGTGATCCCGTGATCTGATCACTCCGTGACTGCGTGATCTACGCATGTCCTGGCCTCCTTACAAGATCGACAAATCAGTTGATAATAACATTAGTTTAATAATTCATATTAATACTAGTTAATACACTCAATTTCAAAATTTTCCGAGGGCGGAATTCACCGAGGGCCGGGTTCACGGGACGGGTTCACCGAGGGACGGTTCACTGGCAACCCCTCCACTACTTGCTTACTGCGTCAAATTTTAGTGAGTGTATGTTATTATATACGTGTGCGCGCAGCGTGCGAGAGTGGAGCTTGCGCGTAAGTGCGTCGAGGCGAGAAGACTTGCTTTATCGGCATTTACGATCTACTCAACCCTAATGTTGTTTGTGCTAATCATGGTGTTTGTCGACCACAATTGTCATTTGCACCAGGCCGATATTTTTTAGATTTCGTAACCGCCGACTTGTAGCACGGCACACTTCTAGGCTTTTGTAAGACACCGATTATACAGATGAGATGGCGAGGAGGAGCCCAGATAAACCTCCAACACTTACGTACGAATTCTGGAGTCGACTTCGGTCGGACTCGAACCCACAACCAGGGGTGGCTTTTGGGTTGGGTGAGGTGGGCGGTCGCTCCCCCTGGCCGAAGAGGGGCCCCTGTTTGGTCTAAGCACTATTTTCAAGGATTATATCGAATAAACGTGGAATTACGTGTATCGATCAAGAAAACATAATTCGATACATATGGGCCAATCATCATCAAATCTCTGATTTTTTTTAGAAAAGTCCCATATCCGATAATCATCGCGTCTCTGCATGCGGCAGAGATTTGATTAGGTCTATTCTTGCACAGTGCACACAGGGAATAATAGATATTGCCTAATCCAGCGCGTGGCTCAAACCTTGACGTGGTGTGCTGGCTCATTACTAGACGTGGTGCGCTGGCTTATTACTAAATGTCAGCCGATGGCTTGCCAGGTGAGTGCTGATCTATTTATCCTGCACCAGTTGTATCAGCATTCTATTATTTTACGCCACATATGCCATATATCTTCAACATGAAGATATGAGTTAATTGTCACCTTCGTCTTGGTGCATCGTCCTAATACATTAGAGAAAACGGAAGGAAATTTGGACTGAAACGATATCAATTTGTCGCTCGAATCACAAATGTTAATAGTATTACATGATTGCGATTTGACCATCTGCGAGGAAATTGCATCCAAAGCAGACGTCCACTTAGCGGTCATGGAGAAAGCATCGCTCCAATCGAGACCAAATATGTTTTGCCCACGGTGTTCGTCGAGAACTACCAATTTCAAGCCAACTCGAACTTCAGAACCCACCTGCACGGTTACAGTGCAAATACCTTTCAGTGGCTTGTCGCCATACGCTACGAAAGAGCAATGGTATGCTGAGAGTTTTCGTAGAGCCCAAAGTTTTGTACCCAGTCAATCTCACCATGGCGGATGGTGCACCAGTGTCCCACTGTGTCGGCAACGGAATGCCGTTGATGCTGGAGTTGATCCAGAGCTGGTTTCCTACGCGTCGATATAGTTGATCGATGTCGAAGGAGAGGAGCGGCACTGAGCAGAAATTGACGGATGTGACCTGTTGCGTGATACTAGGTTTGGTTGACATGCACACAGGTTTGATATGACCTTTACGACCACATCTCTGACATACTGAATGTCGATATTGACAGTCTTTTCTCTGGTGATCGATGAAACAGCGGCTGCAGGATTCCAGTCTTTCTGGAAAGTTGCCTTGGTTGGATTTGGAAGGTTTTTCCCCTTCTGATAACTTCCCGTCATTTTCTTGACGACGGAAGTGTCTTTACCGCTACTCTCGCCTTGGAAAACCCTATCAGTTTCCGGCGTTCTCACGTATGTTGCGGCTACTTTGAGAACGTCGTCAAGGGATGGATTGGTTTGTGTTAGACAATGCCGTCTCACATCCGCGTGCGGCGTTTCTTTAATGATGAGATCGCGCATTAGCTCATCAACGTAGCTCTGATCAGAGCCATCTTTTGAGCATATGAAGTTGCAATCTTTGGAGATTCCGGGTAGAGTAGCGATCGATTGTCACTGTTGCATTTTACAGTTGTAAAATTCGTACCTGGCTGCTTGCACATGAATTGAGTCCTTGAAGCGTGTAGACCAGTGGTTCTTAACCTTGCCCCCAGGGGGCGCTGGCGATGTTGAAGGGGGCGGAAACGCTCAGGGGGCGATATGGGGGGCGCTGGAGAAAAACGGCTTCGCAGTAGATGATGTGGTCATAGTACATATCCTTAATGAGTATTCAGAGCAAATTATCACCGAAAACTTCGTTACATATAGCCTTCAAAATACATATATGTTTAATTGTCCATGGGCGCCTAAATGACTGACACTGAATGTTCCTGTCTTGGCAATCTGAACCCCAGAAGACGAATTCCATCTGGCAGGGGAAAATTATATGTCAGTGAAGAAATACCAATCTGAAATCGTGTGCGTCTTTTAGTTTAGTACGATTGGGTGACAGGGATATTCCTGTTTGGCGATATCCCCGTTGAGCGATTCTATATTTTTTGATATTGAAGACAGGGGGTCACGAAATAACATCATGCAACGAAGTCATACCAACGGGTTCGCCCGCCCGAATATGTTTAATTATTAGTAACGGGCCCTACAGTTTCCAAGAAACCTCACAATGTTCGCTTCAAGTTTTGATGAGTCTGCGCACACTCAACAACTCACTGCGCTGACCTCTGGACAACAGTGCGTATCGACTAAAAAAAGGTAATAACTTCGGATTTGTTGTGCGCGACGTCGATTTTATGTGCGCAGAGACCCAGGACCAACGTTTTTGTTGGGGGGAAGGCTGACGAAGTGCTGTTACGGCCCTGGTAACGAATAATTGTACCTGCGGACACGCCCGAATATGTTTAATTATCAATTACGTGCCCTTTATATTCCTATACAACAGCTCACTCGATCAGTTTATCGCGACTTATATATGTAATTACCATCTATTCATTCATGCATTATAGAAAATTTTGGTACCTAGGGTGACCAGGCCACACAAACTTTGCTGACCATCGAAATCACGATAGGGGGTTCGTGGAGGCGAAGCCCGCAAAAGTTCGGTTTATCACGCTATGGGTGCGCAAGGCAATCGTTTTTAGGGGGTTGACGACGTGCTGTTACGGCCCTCCCTCTTACTTATTGTTTTTATTACATTCCTTACATTATGAAGTTTGGGGGGTGCTGGAGCACGATAATTTTTGAAAGGGGGCGCTGGAGGAAAAAAGGTTGAGAACCACGGGTGTAGACAAACTTCCCAGTCAACGCGTCGATAGTTTGCGCACTGACATCAGCAGCACCAAACAGATTACGTAGGAGCGAGTACGTTTCAGATCCAACCCATGAGAGTAGACACGCCCTTTTCTTCTCCATGTTGGAATTACCGTAAATTGCAAAGTGATGGTTGAATCGTTGCAGATATTGGTCCCATTTCTCTTTTGGGAGCGGTAGCTTCGGATGTTGACGCACCGGGACTCGACCTCTGCGTTAACTTCGTTATAACTTCATGTTGTAACTTTTGCTGCGCCAAATCTTCTTTGTGCTGAGCATTTTGCTGCTCCAACTGTGCCTGTTGTTTGGCCATGGTTTCTTCATGCTGCCTTTGTTGCTTCGCCATCATTTCCTGCTGCTTCTCTAGAAGCTTCAATATACTTGCTTCCATGATGTATCTCGGTCGCAGAAATAAATATGAATCCGACTTCTGACACCAATTGACATGTTCTTGATCTTGTTAGAACAATAACTCAATACGACGAGGTTGCAATATGAAATCAGTATATATTAACACCAGAATAACTTTAGGACAGGCGACACGATCCAGAGTTCAGTTCAACGAATGGCCACGAGACAACAGAACACGGGGTATAAATACGAAGCACGACACACGAGGAAATAATGATTGGCGGTAATTACTAATCCTAGACAAATAAGAGACAAACGATACCAACGTAAAATGCACGAACATAACAGTCTATATGACATGTGTGTGTGTGTTACAAATTTCTGATTTTCTGTATTCTGTCAATTTGACACCAGACTGTAATCATCCGCCAGCAGACAACACATGCAGAAAATACAAAACAATAAAACACATCGGTTAAGAGTTATTATCACACCAGCGCAGGGTCCTTCCACTGTCGCGTCGTACCCTTGCGCGCAGGTGCAGTTGAAACTTAATTAAAGAGCAAGCATGCTTATCTGAATATCGCACCTGTACAGGGACCATCTACTCCTCCGGTGTATCCCGATACACAAGCACATTTATACCAGCCGACGAGATTGGTACAGTTTCCGGCAACACCACAAGGATCGTCAGTTGCTGCACATTCGTCAGTATCTGTCAATGGCACAGACGTTAGACATGAAGTTACCTATAAATTAAAGCTATAACCCATCTAATTACTAGTAATATTTGTGGCCTATTTGATGGATAAAGCAGGAGGAAATAAATTTCTTCTAATGTCTTCAATCCAGTTATACCCTTCATATTAGGAAAAACTTCTGGAGAATGGGAATGATATTACATATGATTCCAAATCTTGCATGTCAAAAATTTCAGGCATGAGGACCAACATTCCCCTTGAATATATTGCCAAGTAGCAGTGAATGAGGCAAAATTTAAATAAATATCAAGAGATAGAAACATTGAATTGACTGTCTATTCAGACTTGTACAATCTAACCATTTAGTTCGTTGACGGTCAACTAACTAACGGTTTTTTGAGTAGTTTTAGTTCCCGTTGCGGACTTTGAAAGTGAGTAGTTCTAGTTCTAGTTGCGAGTTTTAAAAAATTGAGTAGTTTTAGTTCTAGTTCAGGGGTGGGCAATTATTTTCCTCCGCGGGCCAAATGAGAAAATTTAATAGGTAGGCGGGCCGCGTGAAAATTTTTAGCTATATTCTTCAGCGTATTTTAATGTTATTTCTAAATTATATTGTTAATAAATGCTGGTCAGTGAATGTAATGATATTCGGCAATGAGAAAGTGTCGGCTAATTAAAAATTTATCTATTTGATGTCATGATTTGAAACAATGTTAAACATGATACATTTTGGGTCTCTTTAAACCCCTATACACGCTCTTCTATCAAGACTCTAAAATAGTGGTTATCAAAATTTTTTAGGCACGCTTCCCTTTATGACAGTGAACAATTTCGCGCCCCCTTATCATGATATCACAAAATAATAAAAAGTGCAATCAGAATGCTAGCAATCCCAACTGATAGTTTGATGGCATGGAAGATTATGGCTGTTGATGAGAGAATTGTGACATATCAAAGTCGGCCAATACACAGAGCAACACCTATAAGCTGGTGTTATATCGCGAGCAGCGCGAAAGTTTTTTCAGTAATCTTCGGCTTCGCGCCACCCTTCTAATGCTTTCACGTCTCCCAGTTCGAGAACCACTGCACTGAAATGCATATGCAACAGTACAAAGCTTATTTTCTTGGTCGCTGTCTTCCGAGCAGTGTGCAGCTGAAATAGCCTTTCTATTGAGCGAAGCTTGTACAGTATAGTTTTTCTGAACTTCGTCCTCCCCTGACCGAGTGTTTCGTGATTTTGTCATACGACTTTGAATAAAATCCAAAAACATGGAAGGACGGGTTTACCTCTGACTCGAGTATGCAAATATTCAGTGCTCAAAATTCTTAACCTAACTGCGGAAGTCTATGAACCTCGATTGGTCGTATCGTACCTTCTTTGAATTTCAGTTTCGACTTCGTTAATCCATTATGGGTGATAGATATGATGAGTCATATAGTAATCGCGAGCACTGATTCACTTGTTTTACGAATTAGGGATTTGGAAACATGTAACGAATTGAAACACATGCCGTATACTGCGTAATGTGACAATGGCAACAAGGAAGGTTTGAACTAAACTATATGGAAAGAGGAATTTCTTGTGACTTCAATTGCTAGTCATACTTTGGCACATTGCCTTTATTTTGAATTTGGATTACGCATGTCAAGTATGTAGGCAGCGTAATCGATATAGGCAGCGTAATAGTGGCATATTTATAAACAGTCTTTAAAGTAAACGAATTTCCTGTTCATTAGATACAGCCTATGTTTTTATTCATTGAAAAAGCAGGTTTTATGTTTTGAATTCCAAGCAACCTCTCGCGGGCCGCACGTAATAGCTTCGCGGGCCGCATTTGGCCCGCGGGCCGCACTTTGCCCAGGTCTGTTCTAGTTGGAGATTTTGCATAGCCTGTCTGAAATATCGGCATTGTTTAGAACAATCGGGTAAACGCAACACAATGACCATAACAATAACCCGTTGCGACTCTCCAATTGTTTGAACAATGCCGATATTTCAGTCTTGGAGGACGGATTCTCGGTGGATCAGTGCCCGATCAATATTTTGATTTATATTTTCGGAATCGGTGCAACAGTAGCTTTCGATCAAGACCAGATTCAATAATTTCTGCGCCCGGGAAGATAGCTTTTGGATTGCCAGAAATCCTACAGTCGCTTACGCAAAACAATTCTCCACTCCAGCCCCGGCGAAGGGGAGCGAAGCTGCAAAATCGGTCGTTGCCGTCCCATGCTTAATTTCTATAATTGAACTGTGTCTCATGAAAAAGTTTTTAAAGGCTTTGATCAAAGAGAGAGTACGTCCTAAATACATTCACGAAAGGTTTCCTCACTTGAGGTAATACAATAGAGGGTGTATTTGCTGGAGCTCAAATCAGAACACTCCCCAGAACCCCCTGTTTCTTATTAGGAAGGCGGATCTGGAAAAAAAATGCACGACTCTCCTTCATTGAAGTTGTATCTAAATTTTTTGGAAATACTAAGGATCCTGATTATCTTGAGGTTTTTAGTGCAAGATAATCAAACGTCATATCCAATAAAGTGAGCTGAGAACGTTGTAGGATGTGTTTCGTGTCATATACGGACCTAAACGTCGTTAATACAGCCGTATCTGAGTAAAATTTTCATTCGATTTTTTGGAAAAATTGTGACGTGATGAGTGAATTCTGACGGCAAATTCAGAATCAGCATCGTCAAATTAGATAAACTCAATTAATCGTTCTAAATAAACAAACTCAATTAATCGTTCTAAATAAACAAAAAAAGTTTTAAAAAAATCGACCAGTGTAATAATTGAACATCTTCGGGCGGAAGGTACCTGTTGATATAATGACTTCATTACATGACGTCATTTCTCGACCTCCTGTCTGCTATGTCAAAAGATATTGAAATCGGCTAAACGTACTAAACTGAAAGACGCACACGATTTAAAATTGTTATTTCTTCACCGGCAATTGATTTTTCCCTGCGAGATGGCATTTGTTTTGTGGGGTTCAGATTGCCAGGACAGGAATATCCGGCGCCAGCCAGTTAGACAGCTAAGGACAATTGAACATATATGTATGTATATCGAAGTTTTCGGTCAGCATAAGGGCAGTACGTTTCTACCAATCGCTGTCTGGTTCGTCGCGGCGCGGTAATGGCCGGAGCCGAAATGCCCATTTCTATAAATCATGCGGATTGTTTCTTGGGGGAAGAGTACCCAATATCCAATATATTTGGTAACATAAAATTGCGCCGAGCGCGACAAATTCTTGAAAAAGTTGCTCTGATTAAAAAATACTCCTATTTATGCTAATTCACGACATAATTCTGGCCCCCTTCGAGCCCAGAGAACTGGATATACCATATAATTTATATTCTGGTGCACGGGATGATTGGGCTATACATTGACGCTAAATGAATAGGCATGTAACATTAACGCGTGATAGTGTAGGCTACCTGCGCAGGGGCCACCAACTCCTTCTTCGTATCCCGGTGAACAAGTACAGTTATATGAGCCGTCACGATTAACACAGATTCCGGTATCACCACACGCGTCATCAGATGCCGCACATTCGTCAATATCTGTCAATTGCACAATTGATAAACATGACAAATTGCAAAAAGACAGCTTTGGATCATTCTCTATTATATTAGCGTCAATTCTTGACACGATATGGTTGGATATGGCGGAACTATAAAAGCATGCGAACCCACACAAGCACTTGTGTAATGGGAAAGAGAATCCAAACTGGAGTTGAGGTACGACTCAACGACTAGTCCGCAAGCATACTAACCAGGACTGTGGCGAGAGGAGTCGGAGTTTGGCTGATTTTTTGCTTAATGGAGTCGGAGACGGGGTCTCAAAATGTTTGGAGTCGTACTCGGAGTCGTGAAATGAAAACTATAGTGGCTGGAGTCGGAGTTTTTGAAAATGACCCTGACTCCGACTCCAACTTCTTTATTATGAAAACAATTGCTTTCAAAGGTATCTGTAAATTACTAATGATTACTAAATAGTTATTATTAGTAACGATATTGATAAAATTGGACATTATTTGCCAATAGCAATTCAGTTTCATAGTGGAAGAAAATCGCAAAATGCATCTTAGAGATGCAGTCACATATTGACGCAATTTTTGGAATTATACCATGATACGGCGACAGAGTGTGTACCTCGTCTGGATTGTAAACTTGATGTAAATATTAGGGATGGTGTGAACCTCTAAAAGGTTCAGGTTCGTGTGAACGCGAACCTTTTAGAAAGGTTCTGTGTGAACGCGGACGTGAACCTCATGACGTCACGCGACGTCATATTGCTAATACCAACCCTATCCTTCAATGAAGTGATAGCCTATATTAATATACGATACCTAGCGACGACTCGGGCCACATAATGCCACAATGCTGAAGTACATATTGGCGTTTTAAACGTCGCTAAATGTATCAACTGAGGCAATCAAATGATATAATACTCCCATAAAATCAATATCATCCGTCGCTTAGCCAACAGTTTCGACGAGGACTTGCCAGGGAATATAAGCTTACGCCGTAACGGTCTTGGCTAGACCGGACAATGTATTCGGCGTCCGAGTATTGCTACATTGATATTGAGCAGGGTGTAAAACAGATTTATTTTTGCTATCGATATTAGGCTACCCCACAAGTTATACAGCTGTAGCCAACACCTCGATCGTACGGATTTGGTTTTAATGATACAATAAACATATGAAGTCAAGATTGACCTCTTATACTCTTATACGCCTGCTAGATTTGTTACATCAAAAAACGATATCAATCGCATTGATTGGTTGAATAAGCGTCATTTGCTGACTACATGTAGTTTATTTCGCTCGTGGTGTTTTGTGATTGCGGGTCAAGCGCTCAGCAGAGAGTCACTAAATATTCACAAAGGGAAAGCTGGATATTTCGAGCAAACTTTTATAACAAATCAAGTAAAATTTTTGAAATTGTTAAAGTGCATGCTCGTTTTGTGTTGATATTTCATGCTGCCAGCGCCATGCATAGAGTGGCCCGCAGTTGAAATGCAATAAATTCGAATAAAAAAAAGTTGAAATGAAGTGAAAATTGTGATATATGAAAAAGGTTCACAGTGCAGAACTTACCAAGGTTCTGTTGTGAACGCGAACCTCTAAATTTCAGAGGTTCACACACAGAACGCGAACGTGAACCTCACGTTCACACCATCCCTAGTAAATATAACCAAACGCTGCTTCCCCCTTGACAAAAATAAAATAATTTGTAATGTAGCTCAGCTGCTCGGGTATTAGTACTAGTCCTAGTCCCTTAATACTTGACATGTGCTGTTTGACTGCTTCTCAAACTTCGTTCTGAACAATGTTCATTACAAATATATTTAATATCCAATTCGGCATTGGCTTTGAGCTTCAGGAAGTGTGTCAAAGCGAGGCGTAATTGCAAAGAATGCAGTACGCACTAGCTGCTTGAGGTGGTCATCGGTAAATCGATTGCGATATTGATTTTTTATTCTAACCATTTTTCTAAAAAGTGCTTCACATACATAAGTTGATCACAATAGAGAATCGTTTTTCTTGGTATTGGTTGTCAAGTTGGGATCCTTTCCCTCTTGAACTTGACTCCAAAAGTCAACTAAGTCTTCACTTTTTAATAATTGCTTGAGCTGGATATCTGACTAAGTTGAAAATTATTAGGGGCATTGGCGACATTAACTGCGATAGGATTTGAAAACATTTTGATGATGGGCAAAAAGGCATTCATTCCGTCAATGCGGCGGTTCAGCTCATCAATAAAGCTGCTGATATGCCCGTTATATGCATCAAATGATCCATTGGTTTGATGGTCAGATACCGCTGGGAAAATGTGTTGTAACACCACCTGCACTAAACCAGGTGTTGAGCTGACTAACATTTGAGTGCCGATCCAACGCCTTTGAGTGAGAATATACTTTTTGGCGTGAGTTAAGTAACGAAATCGTTGCTGAGTATCGCTACTCCACGACAGGGGAATTGGTCTTATAAACACCAGACCTAATTTTATTTTTGTTATACATTTATTTTTTACTTTTGTGATTTCCAAACGTATATGGGAGCCGCGGTTGGGAATCACTGGTATAGTGTGCAATAGTTGCTGACTCATACACAATAGCAGGGCCGTAACAGTACTTCGTCAGCCCCCTCCAAAACTGGTCTTAGGCCCCCTATATGATGATAAACCGATAGAACCCCTTAGGCAATCCGCTGTTTACCGCTACTTATCATCTCCATTGCGGTCCAATTACTGAGTCACCGTATCCCGCCTAAACGCGCGAAGCGCGAAAAAGTTCTATAATTCATGATTGAATCGGTCGAAATAATCGGGAATTGCATATATATTGCTATCAATTTTTATCTTCTATCAGCTCACGTAATCAGATTTACAGGTAGAGCTGAGTAAGGTGTGTTTGAAAACGTAGGACCCCTCAATGATAATCAAACATCTTCGGGCGTATACCCGTTGGCAAGAAAGAAAGAGGATTTCGTCAGCCCCCCCCCCCAAAGACTTGGGAGTTGGGCTTCCATAGGGTGATAATACTACTCCCAATCGCGTTTTTCGCTTTTGCCACGAAATTAGCCGTACAGCCCAGTGGGCCAGCGCAGAGCGAGAAAATTTTCGATAATTCATGATAAAATCGGTCAGGAATTTGATATATATTGCTATCGATATTTCGTCCTCTCTGCTCACGTAATCGGATTTACCGGTAGAGCTGAGTGAGGTGTCTTGAAAGCTGTAGGGCCCGTTGGTATGACTCCGTAACATGATGTTATTCATGGTCTGCTATATAAAAAAATATAGAATCGCCCAAACGCAGGCTACTAAACTAAAAGACGCACACGATTTCAAATTGTTATTTCTTCACTAGCATATAATTTTTCCGTGCGGGATGGTATTTGTCTTGTGAGGTTAAGATTGCCAAGGTAGGAACTTTCGGCACCAATCATTTAGACGCCTATGGACAGGGACAATTAAACCTATATGTATTTTGTATATATACCCAAGTCTTCGGTCAGCATAAGGGCAGTCCTCTTGATATATTTACCTATTAGGCTACTTTGGGAGACAATCGTACTTATTTTTGTAGCAGTTGGGGGACGAAAAAAATAGGGAGACAATTTTGTGTCCCCCTAATTCTTGACGACATTTTTCCCTCAGTTGGTATCGTCTGTTAAGCAAATCCGTTTGGGACCACGCTCATTAGTCCCTCATTTGCCCCTTACAAAAGAAATCAAGCCATGAAGTAGCAGGAATTTAGAGTTACAATGGCGACATTTTGACCCCTGTATAAAGCCCGTATTTTGAAAAGTGGCATTAAGTCGACAACCAATAGGGGGGATTTTCTCCCACTTTTCGCGTGTATAAAATGACACCGCTTTGCATACATGATAGTTTTTGTTTAGGATTCACTCAGTTCGAACCATTCCGGTATATATAGGGATTTTAGGCATTTATACACTGTGTTAAAAAATGACGACACAAAAAATGCTGACCACCATTGTGATGACTCAACATAAGTTCTAGTTGCGATTTTGGTAGACACCGCGGGTAGTACGATTTTAATGTCGACTCCTAATATTTGGGCCCATATTAGCTCTTAGCAAAGGCGAAAAGGCACTACATCATTGTTACATGTTGTTTAACACCCGTGATACACATTGTGAAAAAGAATTACTGCTTTACCTTAATACAGCTCTATCAAATATATGTATTGGTTATAGCATGATAAATATTCTGTAGTATTTCTCGCACCCAATATATTGAGCTGATAGGTCGTTGATTTGCTTGTGTCAAGGCCGCTTGAAGATGCTCTGTCAGTTGCGAGCATAAGGAATATACCTTACGTCAGTTATTCTCAACCTTTTATGTCCTTGCGGACCCCCTTTGGACCGTCTCGAGCCTCCGCGGACACCCGACTTTTATTTCTAATTTTGCTCAAATTATTGTTTCCGCTCAAGCCAGACAATGTACAGTGCGGTACAAAAGATGCATTGCGACATATTAAACAAAGAGGAGAATGATGAAACTACAAAGCGCGGTATTTATTAAGGGTGCCAAATATGATTTCGTGAATGAACAATTAATATACGCTATTTATTTGAAAATTTTTGCATCTTTTTAATTCTGCTCGCACTATACGCGATTTCATGTAGATAAATGTTTTGATTATTAGGCACCCTTCCTCCACAAAAAATACGCATCATTTATGAAAGTAGGCATCTAAGCGTTGGCCATTACCACGCCAAGATGTAAGAAGATATGAAGTTTGGGCGAGCATGGGTCTCATAGAAGTGTGCCAAAAAGATCGTCAGCGAGAACACATTAGTCGAAAGGGATTGCCCTTATGTTGACCGTAAACTTCGATATGAAAATGTATTTGTACGGGTGCCTAAAGTGCTGGCACCGAATATTCATGTCGTGGCAATCTGGACCCCACAGGGCAACTGACATCCCATCCCGAATTATTATTGAACAGTGAAAAAATACCAATTTTGAATCGTGCGCTTCTTTTAGTTTAGTAGCCTGCGTATAGGCGAGTTCAATATCGTTTGATTACATACCGCACAGGAAGTCGGACTGAGAGGATAAACAATTTATAGCAATATAAACGCAATTATCAATATTATTGACCTAATCAATCAATAATTATACAAACATTTTACCAGGTCCACGTGGTCGCATCTAAATGGAGACTGCATAGGTCAAAAGTGCTACATTCGGTCAAAGTGGCGATCACCGAATAGATATAGGATTCTTAATTGTATCAATGTGAGGCGAGATGCTATGTAACAGTCCCTGGATTGATGGCTTTTACCTATACAAGAATAATATATTGCTCAGAACGCAGTAGTCAAAGCAGATAAATATAAAATGTGACCTAATATGGCTGCGGGTGTAATCATCCCCTCTCCACATCCACAACAATTTCGTTGCTAGAGAGAGGAGAACAGCACCAACTAGCATAATAAATAAAAATATATCTCGTAATTTTCGAATTATACGCAAGGTCTAACGGACTATGTGACCCCAAACAGCTTTCCATACCTTCGTAAGTTTGCTACAATTCCATAAATTATTGTAATCAACCTATCATCGTCACCAGAAACACATATCTGAGTCGAAAACGCCTGACATCAATCAAGCATATACGTTTAACATTAAATTCAACTACGTAGCTCATGTCATCCGCTCATACCATGCAGGAGTGTTGATAGAAAAATCGAGCTGGTTTATTCGTCATCACAAACACGGATAAAATGACTCTGCAAAAGCTAACATAAACAAATAATTATGATCAGGCTGAAATGTGGCAACATAGGATTGGAAAGCAGCCAAGTGCAAGTAGTAAATTAGTTGAATTGTTTTGTCATTTCATAACGTCACAATGCTGAGGCAGGAGAGCGTCAAATCAAACACTTATCAAACATATTATGGTATCAGCTTTAAATACCAGAGGATCGAATTCGCACAATGCGTCGGTTACAACGCTCAATATAGGCTTACAGCCCACAATTCTACATTGTATACGTTGCACTAACTAATAATTTCCACGAGTACAGATATTTTAGTTTCCCTATAATAAAACACGGTAAGAAGCAGTCAGATTCGGGTATCAATTACGACCCCCGTCAGTTCAAGTCAAGGCAAGGCAACATTACATATATTGACTGACTGATGTTGAAGAGATCAGAGCGTATAACGTCATCATCGTTGCTCATTATGGCAGACTAGGGAGTGATATTCACATTTGCGTCTGATTATATGAAGCCTCCGCAGTCCGCTTGCACTTATCGGTCACGCATTGAACAGCTCGACGGCAAATTCATTGGAGTGAGTTCCCAGCTATCTTGCTTGACGTCTCGATTGTTTGTAGTGGCTGAAAAATAATGCAGCGATTGGTAACTACATGCACAGTACACACGCGTTTGGAGATGATACACAACTTCAGTAAATTTCAAAACAAAAATGCAGCATGACAGGTTGCTTCATAAAGATTGAGCTACTGAACGGCGGGCCTATATGCAAAAATTTAAGTGGATTCACAAAAATGATCATAAAATCCGATCCCAGAGACTTGATCCAACGACTAACGTATCGCCAGATTCTACGTTTCAATGCTCAACCAACCGAGCTAATTTGACGGCGACTGCGGTGGAAATCATAGTTTAATTGTACCGAGTGTTCTCGTTTTCTCATCTGAGAAAAGAGAAAACTGGTATTCATTTGGCCGTGACGCCCTTTCTAATCCTTATTATGTTATAGTGATCGCTTGACCGAATTCTCAGCTATATCATCTATCGAAAGAGTCCTGAGTGACGTGTGTTTACGTTATGCAGTTATCAAGTAATGAACTCAGAAGTACATGCGATTTGAGCGTGCGTGTTGCGGTTTGCGTAAGATGACTCACACCGCGTGTCGATTACACAACGCGGCAGCCACTTCACAGTCACTATGCTATTGTTTTTGTGATCAATGATAACTAATGATAACGAATAAAGTATTGTTATCCATGGCATTAGACATCTAGCAAATCTGCCAATTCGAAAGACAATCATAATACAGGGTATATTGTCTCACATAGGTGACACGCGGGCGTCGTTTCTACGCAGTATAAGTGATGTTTCTTTCATATCAATATGAAAGGCAATACACATCACCACGTGCGATTTATTGGCGTCATGATCGGCATATATCATTGGCGGGAACAGCTATAGTGTATGACATCCAGAACTTATGATATCGCTGTTTATGGCGCGTTATTATATACACCAGTCAGCTAAATTACGGCAAAGTCTGCGGGCTCATTTGTACGGCCTCACTAGTCACGTTGGCAATTTGTTGCTATGCCAGTGTCCAATAGATTGATAGTAATGAATTCTTTTGAATTGCAGCTATCTTGTACAATTTGCAAGTGCCTAAAAGTCTCATAAAAGCAAATATGTTGCCATGTCGGAAGGGCATTTGTGAAAATTCAATCAAGCCTGCCGACATCGTTAGCCGCGTAATGTTTTGCCGTATAGAACCCACACTTTGAACAGGTTTTATCATCATAAAATAGCTTATAAATGGCTGGGTACATGTGTGTCGATAGAAGCCATCCACAGCACAGTACTGCAACATCATAAGACCATTATAACGCATTATATCTCCGATTAGGTGAAGCGTGTTCAGGGAAGACTTTGCATGTCAGGTCTTGCCGACACGCGCAAAATTCGTTTTTCTGTATTCAACCAGCATTTGAACAGGTTATACGCTGCTCGCGTATATGATATATAGCTTGATGTACGCGTATTGATAAAAATTATCATTACAAAAAGACTGTAACCGTCTATGACCGGTACAACGCCAGATATCTTAGATCAAAGGAGGCGTGTTAGTGAACAATTGCGTCCGTCTCACGACCGAGACAATCGTATCGATCAGGCATAGGCCACACACTGGATTTTAAAAAGAATCAATAAAACGAAAATGCAGATGTTATCGTAACTATATGCTCCCTCACACAGCGTTTAAATACGATTTATCAATATCAATATTTATCAGTATCTAGTTGAATTATTTGAAATTAATCGGGAAACAATATAAAGTTAACGTTACGCGATCAAAATATTCTCAGATATATTGAGCGGGCAGTCAACATTTTACTAATTGAGTTATGTGAACACGTTATCAAGGAGGATTCTGAATCCGTTGCTACTCACATAGACGTTTAAAAATGTATCAGAAAGCGCGTTACGAAGTGAAAATCTATTACGACATGAATTGAATTAGTGAGGGAAAGATCATAGGCCGCAGTATCCGTTTGGCGACTGTCCTGTCCAGTATTTACCCGTTCGCGTGAAATATAACACAACAGAAGAGAAATGCGTTCTATATTCAATACTCACTTTTTGTCATGGAAATGGAGTCGGCGTGGCGATCCAAATTTATACGCTATTGTACGCAGAATTCAGCAGCTATGTGGAATACTCTTCAATACGCAGAACGAATCGTTCGATGAAAACACTGATTGGGAAGTAACTCATTCACGCATGTTTGCATCTTAAACTTTTCTTATAAGATTCGTGTTTATAGGATTCATGCTAATATACTTGTCATGAAACTTTAGGGCCATGAGGTGCTAATACATCTTCTGCATCATTCAACATCATCTGCTAGTCCATCGTCCAAAGTAACGTCCATTTACAATAACCTGCTAATACGCTGAAACTAATCTTTCAATCACTCGGTGACAGCGGACATGAGACCTTACCAGTTGATGGCACGCAATTGGTCGCGCGTACGTATACAATACTAAAGTCATCGACCTAATTCAACATTGTGAATTGTGCCGATCTCTGTAAGAAAGGCGGCATGTTGAATTTTTTGTGATAAAAGTAGGCTATTCCTAAGCTACTGATCGATTTGTATATTCTGCGAATTCGGTAGCCTTTGGGAGACAAAAACCGACTTTTCAAACGCCAATACCGGGCCAACCCCGGGTCCCAAGCCGTTGAATCGGATATCATCGCGTTCAGTTCGACGAGAGGAAAACGGGGATAACTCTGTCGAACCCCTAAGACCAGCGGTTGTCGATCGGTATTTCGATCTCTGTTCTCATACCGACCGATTGAAAAACCAATTGCGTAACCCGTATTGGCGTACCATCACGGGTTTTTAGAAGAAAACTTTTTTCTACGCGTCCCAGCCCCATTTCCCGGGCATCGTTGGAATCGTAATCGAATTACGCGTCTGCCGGTACCAAATTTATCCGGCTACGATATTCGGTTGGCGAGAAATCGGTGATTAAAAAAACTTTGAAAAAAGCGCTATACGCTGTTTTTTGAAGGCCGATCCCGAGTCGGCTGAAAGTCCGATACGATCGTATCGGGTATCGGTCTACGCCGGGCCCGAAGACGAACGCAGCGGTACCTCGTATGGCCCAGTGGTGTGAACGACCGAGACGGAACCTCGGATAGCCCGCCTATGAAAAACGTGAACTTCTCGGATGATCCACCGATCCAGGATAATCCGAGGATTATAATCGAAAAACTCACATAACTCCGCTTCTACTGGTCGGGATTGAGTCAAATTTGTTTTGCATCGTCTTTGAAAACAGCTCAACAATTTCATGGGGTTGGCAGAAAAATTTGATTTTTTTTAAATTTTACCTAATAAATTAAAAATTCTAATTTGATCTGCGGAGTCCTATGCTTGTTAGAATTGAACCAAATTTGGTGTGCAGTGTTTTTTTAGAGTAAGCTGACAATTTAATAAGTGAATGGCTGGAATCCGGATTTTTTTAAATGATATTTATGATCAGTGCGGGATTTGAAGCACAGGCCTGCAGACATGGGCGGAGCCTGGAGCCTATTAAATCATATTACGTCGCGTGCAATACCTCGGTTACAATGATGATGACCCCATCAAGCGCCAAGGTAATCAAGGAGGTTCGCAATTCGAAATGAAGATAGGTTGGGATTGGTTTATACAGGGTTTGACGCTTTGGCCATGTTGATAATTGTAATTATAATTGATCGAGCAGGGTTATTACCCGTAACATTTATGATACCTTACAAAACGCGTATTCAACGTAGTATTGGCGACAAATATAGCTTTAGTTACGAAATTACACATGAAGGAAATCTATCGGTATCAAGGTCAATATTACATGACTTCACTATTTCGAATCTGGTTTTACTGGTGGATGGCTGCATCAACAAACCCACTCTGACTGTTGTAGTATAGATTAGTGAAGATTCATTCGACTCCGAGCCGGTAAATCTAGGTTAATGTGTTTCAACTGCGAAAGTATGAACAGTGAGCATAGACGACATCAGATCGATGCGATTCATGAAAGCAATTTTCACGCCGCAATATAGCGTACCGCAACAATTGTGGTCGTTATTGTTTGATATTCACGGTGCTCGACTACATTGTTCACATTTTACACCATGCCGATGTTTTTTATGCCATATTTACCTTCATAAGACAACGATTACGCGAATGAGATGCTACGTAGAAGCCGAGATAAACCTTTATTACCTTAGTACAAATTCTGGAGTCGACCTCGGTCGGACCCGAAACCGCAACCAGCTGGTCTTGCGGTTGTGGATTATTCCACTATACGCTATCTCGCCACGCTCTCACTCGGTAGCGAGCATGATTGAATTGGAGATCTAGGCGTGTCTATGAATGCGGCGAATGTTTGGTTAGGTTTGCTGGATTTCCCGCTGCGTAGAAGCCGAGGCCAGTCAAATGGAAATTTCGGTCATTTTTGAAATAATAGTATTTACGGTGACCAATTTCGTCACACCGACATGACCAAAAATCGTGTTCCATTTATGCCTGAAGAGGCAGGAATGTCTTTTACACTTGTTTTGATCTTGACAAGGGCCTACATCGCCAGAAAATGAAAGAAATTGATGACACATATTAGCTGTAAATTAGTCCACTTCATTGAAATAGACACGTTAAAACGATGGTGAGATAATTTTCCAATAGAGTAGTTTACACACTGAAATTCACGACCACAATAAGCACGCAAAATACGGGTAAATATATTTTTCAAGTGATAGTCAATATCTATATTCTTTATCGGTCCAAGGTGCATTCCTTCACGCTACAATTTGATATTTATGATATTCTATCATTTGCTCTGCAGCACTCCTATAGTACTCTTACAGGCGGATTATAAGACTAATTGGCATCGTGACAGATCTTATTCCTATCAAAAGTCATCGTCCTTTTTCATGTCATCCTCCACATTCGGTGAATACCATCTAATAACTAATTGTATCCATATATCGTGTTAAATCACCAATGTTTTTTATTACTTTATGACAAGAAGGGGGTTCTGGTGATATTGAAAGACCAGAAAATATCTAATGTGCTTTATAAGTTCAGTGGGTTACCATTTAGTTTCCCTGAAGCTCGCAAAGTTTCCAGCACATACACAGCTCTAGTATCAACGCCTAAGTGAAGTACCATAAATGCTTTTTCAACTCATAAATACCATTCATTGGCATAGCCCATTCTCAATTGCAATCGGCATCATTTACGCCCTGGATCAGTCAATGTCAAGTGGCAGAGAAATATTCGAACGCTGAGTTGCTGAGGAATGCAATTGATGTCTCTGTGGATGAGATTTTAGGAATGGCGACTTTGCAATCAGTAAAAACTTCGAATCAAGGCAGAGAGACATCGGTGTGCCCTGCATAACTGGGATTGATTTCATGAAATCTAAATTGGTCCGACGAAAATACATGTTACTATCACTGGAGAAATATATTTACCCGTATTTTACCTGCTTGTCAGCTCATTTCATTTTCGTCGTCCTTAATTTCAAAAAATTATCCCACCACCCTTTAATGGAGTTATTTTAATCAAGTTGACTAATTTCCAGCTAATCCGTAACGATTTGAAGCGGCTTTAACATGACGAGAGTCTGAGATAGGAGGTAGAGACATGTTAAAGTGGTCTTTATTCGAAGGTTTCTGTCTTGCAGCACTAGTAATAATTGATCAAAAAGTGTGCCTTACGTTAAGCCGAAAATTGCCTTATACCTGCTAATACACTCCAAGTCCATGAAACAAGAAGCTTCCGATGGATATTAGGGTCGATTATAATAAATGAATATATATTTATTATTTTATGGTAACTGAGATCTGCTATCGCAGCAAGGTAGCTATTGAATGTCGTAGTTATTTGCATACTAGCCGTAGAGAACTGGTGATCTAATCTGCAGCATGGCCAACTGTAGCTTCTTATAAAGACACATGTTCCGTATTTTCACAGCAGTTTTCAAACGCAAATATGTGCGTGGTGAAATGGCGTGGTCATTGGTATAATCCACAGCTGCAACACCAATGGGTTGTTGGTTCGAGACCGGCTGAGGACGACACGAGAATTCCTACCCAAGTGTTGGAGGTTTATCTAGGCTCCTCGTCGTCATGTGATCCGCGTAAGCGGTGATTTATAAAAGCCTAGGAGTGGGCTGTGCTAAAAGTCGGTGAATACGGAATCAAAAAATGAATATAGGCATACTCTAAAACTACCAAATTAGTCAAAACACCATGAATAAAAAACAAACAAACGGCGAATTATGTATCGCGATCATCGATATCGTACAAGGATGACGTCGTGGATTTCAAATAGTGACGTCAAAAGTGATTGTCATTGGTAAATGACTCTTTTGACGAAACTGGTTCCCGAACATTGTCATATAATACGACGTCAATGTCCACCTTAGTTCAGTAACAGCAATGGTCATGGTCTGGTAATTCAAAATGGCGAATTGTCTCCCTAAGTAACAAATGTCCACTAAAGTGGTCTATTAGGTATTGCAAAAGTTGGGAAAAATTAGGGCGACCGCAGTTGGAGGACATTTCGTGTATATTCTAAACGCTGCGATATAAACCGCAAATCACCAGTGACAAAGCGCGGAATCGATATTCCAAAACCAATCCAGTTATTTTCAGACGCCTAACTTGTCTCCTTCTGTTGGCGATAATTGTCGCCCAACTGCTTCAAAACAGGACTGTCCACCAAAGTAGTCTAATAGGTAAATATATATATATATATATATATGTATATATATTAGGGTTGTTCAAAAAAAACTTTTTTTCCAAATCTCACTCGCCTACTGACTAAATCGTCAGGTTGTCCAAGAAAACGATGCACACCAAATTTGACTCAATTCCAACCAGTCAAGGCCATGCAATCTTGAATTGAAAATTTTAATTTATTAAAAAAAATTGAAAAAAAAATTTCTCAAATTTTTCTGTCAACCCCATGAAATTGTTGAGCTGTCTTCAAAGACGATGCAAAACAAATTTGAGTCAATTCCGACTTGTAGAAGCGGAGCTATTTGAGTTTTTCGTTGATAATCCCCGGATCAAGGAGAATCCGACAAATATCTACGAAAAACGCGAATAACTCCGCTTCTACAAGTCGGAATTGACTCAAATTTGTTTTGCATTGTCTTTGAAGACTACGCAACAATTTCATGGGGTTGACAGAAAAAATTGACAAATTTTTTTTTTCAATTTTTTTAAATAAATTAAAAATTTCAATTCAAGATTGCACGGCCTTGACTGGTTGGAATTGAGTCAAATTTGGTGTGCATCATTTTCATGGACGACCTGACGATTTAGTCAGTAGGCGAGTGAGATTTGAAAATTTTTTTTTTTTTGGAACAACCCTAATATATATATATATGTCATGTTTGAAGAATTCATACATATTATGGTATAGAATGCTATAAAAATTTATAAAATATGAAAAAGGAAGTGATGCATTCTTCCATATTAATTGTATAGTGAATATAATTCGAGCTGTACCACAATGAAACAATTTTGTTTGCCAACGGTAATCATATGTTTACATATGTTTAATGGTATATGATAGTCTTATACGCGTCACTGTGGCATATAATTTTCGAAGTAAATTGGTAATCCTGTTGGAGTTGGAGTAGGAGTCGGTACGTTTGAAGATTTGTAGTCGAAGTAGGAGTCAGAGTCGCTATATTGAGAATATGTGGAGTCGGAGTAGGATTATGAACCGGTATGATCAAAATGGAGTCGGAGTAGGAGCTGGAGTCGGTGGTAAAATTTACCGACTCCACAGTCGTGATACCAACAAGCCTAATTTTAGGATAGATTCGCTATGTCCATCATCATATTTAATATTGATTCCGGGCTATTCGAGTAAAACTGCCTGAGAGAGAACTTCTTTTCCGCTTTCTGCAATGAACATGCTGGTTATAATAAATCGTGTGCGTCATATCATTTGGCGAGTCATGGAAAATCACCATCACTCGTGGCACGCGTGTCAGGAGTTGTCGACTCCTGCAATAGGAGTGTATCTGAATCCAAGACTAGGGCTGGGCACAATGATTCGAGTACTCGAATCTGAATCAAGTATTAATTTTAACGATTCGAGTCGAGAAGTAAAAGACGATATTTTGGAGTACTGACATTATATATACGCTCCTCGCAACTGAAAGGTAATTCAGTCACGAGAATTACAGTTCTGATACTATTTTCCACCGAGGAAGCCTTGTAACCCTGAGTAACCGTGCTGCAGCATACGATACATAAAAAAAGCTATGAACGTTGCTCGAAATAACACATTTGCGAAGTCATGATCATCCCACAACATTGCCAAGAAGTGCAATGAAACCAGTATGGTCGAAAAAATACCGGGACGAAGGTTCCTTTTATATAGCCTCACCGCGGTATACTTTCTCCGATGCCTATAATATTCCCGATCCAGTCAATTTTGTTTGGTAGAGCACATACTTTTTGAATTATCCATTTTCAGCATGTAAACCACGCGCGTCTCATCAACAGAGACGGCGTAAAAACAAAGTCAAAGTGTATATAATAGTTGTGAGTATATCCGAAAATCTGAACATTCGATAATTTACCTTTTATGATTAAGCGTAAAAGATGCACGAAGACGGTATCATAAATAGTAAAGATTCGTAATGTTACATTCGTTACTACATACCTACGCACGAGTCGCCTGCTCCGCCGGTGTAACCTGACGCACAAGTGCAGAAAAACGAGCCCTCGATATTGTTGCAGATTCCTGTGTCACCACACGGATCCGTCAAGCATTCGTCAGTATCTGTTAGTAGGCGATAAAACATTAGGGCGACAGAGGCCATGAATCGCTGAGCGACGCCGCATACCATTCCACATTGCACATGCAAAAGTACTACTTATCTGTAGAAACACTCAAGTACAAGCTTAGACTTGTGACGATCATATCCCGATATTACCGACTTCCAGCTAAATGGCATTCACAAAGCCCACGTCTCGTTTAAATTCAAGGCAGGTATAGACCGCAACGCCACTACATTCATCTGCACAACGCACACAATGTACAATACAATGTAACACAAAAAGCAATGAAAAAATAGGAGAATGTCGAAACTACACGAGCAATCCAGCATTGCCCTTGGCCTACTGAAATACAGTACTAATGACAAAAGTGTCATTGCTATAGATCATGGCTGCTATTTTTGATCAGTTTCATCCCTTGTGTGCATCCTTTGCCAAATCTTTATTGGATCTTTTTTTCCAAATGCGACATATGAACAACAAACCATAAAAACTGAGAAACGTGCCAGATCAGAGTCCTTAGGTGTCCAGGATATGGCATTGCTGAACTGCATGAAATCGCCTCGGGTTGACAACCACCAAACGCATATGAACCAAGGCCTGCAGATTGCGAGACCATTGCTCTAAACCAGTGGTTCTTAACCTTGCCTCCAGCCCACCCCCCCCCCCCCCCCGAAGGGGCGCTGGCGATTTTGTAGAGGCGGATTCCGTGGCAAAAGCGAACAACGTGATGGGGGGCGGTCGGTTTATCACCCTATGGGAGCTCAAGACCCAAGTTTTTTCGGGGGGCCTGACGAAGTGCCGTTTCGTTCCTGCCAACGGGTATACGCCCGAAGATGTATAAATTATTATTGAGGGGTTCTACCTTTTCAATCACACATCACTCAGCTCTATCGGTAAATCTGTTTACGTGAGCAGAGAGAGGAAAAAATTGATCTCAATATGCATGCAATTCCCGATCATATTGACCAATTCAATCATTAATTACTGAAATTTTCCGCGCGTCTAGGCGAGCGTAGCTGCCTCAGTAAATGGACACCCAATGTAGATGACTAGTATCAGCAAATACCGGACAGCCGAAAGGGTGTGCCGGGGGCGAAGCCATGACATGCCGCCCTCTTTATTGTCGCTTTCTTTTATTGTCGCTTTCTTTTTCTATACTATCTTCTTCACTTTCATTCAGTGTGCATGCCTCCTCTTTACATCGCCTAGGCCAAGGTGGGTGTCAGATTCCATAGACTACTCCTGTCGCTTCGACATCTTCCTGTCTTTTCATTGTATCGCATTTTTTTGTGGTGTATTGAACTGATAAAATTGCTTATAAACCAATGATGATGAGCCCCCGGAAGTTTAATTTATCACCCGATGGGGGCCCAAACAAACGGAAGTAGGTCTTACGAAGTTCTGTTACGACCCTGGTAACGAATTAATTGTACCTACCGGCACGTCCGAATATGTTTAATTAATAATCACTGGCCCTTTATTTTCCCATAGAACAGCTCACTCAGCGCTGCTGGTCAATCTGATTACGTGAGCTGAGAGGATAAAAAGTTTATAGCGACTTATATATGCAATTACCACCTATTCATTAATGCAGTATAGAAAATTTTGGTACCTAGAGCGACCAGGCCACACAAACTTTGCTGACCATCGAAATCACGCTACGGGGTTATTGGGGGCGAAGCCCTCAGAAGTTTGGTTTATCACGCTATGGGTGCGCAAGGCAATCGTTTTTAGGGGGGGTTGAAGAAGTGCTGTTACGGCCCTCCGCCTTACTGTCTTTATTACATTCCTTACAATATGAGGTTGGGGGCTATGCAGCGCGATAATTTTTGAAAGGGGGCGCTGGAGGACAAAAGGTCAAGAACCACTGCTCTAAACATAGAGGTGGCTACATGTTTCTCAATATTGGCACAGCAGTCGTAATGTCTTTTGAACTCTTGATGAAACTGAATGGTGAATTCAACCCACGCAGGTCTATGTTATGTTCTTGATCTTGTTCGAACAATAACTCAATACGACGAGGTTGCAATATGAAATCAGTATATATTAACAGCAGAATAACTTTAAGACAGGCGACACGATCCAGAGTTCAGTTAAGCGAACGGCCACGAGACAACAGAACACAGGGTATAAATACGAAACACGACACACGAGGAAATAATGATTGGCAGTAATTACTAATCCTCGACAAATAAGAGACAAACGATACCAACGTAAAATGCACGAACATAACAGTCCTCCCCTGTAAGTTTAAAGGTACAAGGTACTTTACATTGGCCGATAGAAATCAGTTTGCTTCCTTATTCTGACCGGATAACGTCTGCCCGACGTTCGAGCAGGATTAGCTACAGGACGTTGTGCCCTAATGTCTGACCAATGGTTGCTCATGCTCAGCTTGTGACTGTTGCGGCTGAGCAGCTTCCTGTGTGGCTGTATCATGACCAGTGGAAATCAAGCGTGGTTGGAGTTGGTTTTTGTGCCTCCTCCAATACCCATGATCTGTTTTTATGATGTACACAACACGCCCCAGTATTTCCGTCACCACGCCAGCAACCCACTTTGGTCCGCTTCGGTAACTGCGAGCGTAAACCGAGTAACCAATCTCGAAATGAGTGACTGATTGTCCAGGCGTAACGGGTTTCGATTTGTCGAAGGGCGAGCACAAACTTAACAAATTGCGCGACTGTCGACCATGTAAAATCTCGGCAGGCGTTTTCCAGTCTATGCCCGGGTGCGGTGCACATCGGTACGTAGCGAGAAGCGTTTGGAGCGCGAAGTTGAGATCTTTTCCCCCGTCGCAATTTTTTATCAATCCAGCTTTCAGAGTCTGGACGAAACGTTCCGATCCCCGTTAGAGGCAGGGTGAAAAGACGGTGATACGATATGGCTGATTGCGAAATTAGAACAAAACGTATCGAATTCATTCGATGTGAATTGCGGCCCACCATCCGTGACAATTATTACGGGCAAGCCTTCAATAGAAAAGACTTCCCTTAAAGCGTTGACCACACACAAGGTTGTGGTAGCTCCGACATTCATTACTTTACCGAAATGATATTTCGAATGCGCATCGACTATGATAAGAAGCATTTTATTGTTTATTGGACCTGCGAAATCCAAGTGAATTCGTTCAAAGCTTTCAGAAGTTTTAGGCCATTCGCGATACTGACGATGAGGCGCTTTCATTACCTTACGGCAAGCGTCGCAACTCTTAAGTCGCGATTAATGGAAGGCCATGCGATGTAACGTCGAACCATCTGCTTCATTTTCGCGATACCCCAATGTCCTTCGTGCAATAATGACAAGACTCGCGAGCGAAGTGACTGCGGAATTACTACGCGCTGAAAACCATCAATATTGAGCAAGACTATGTCTTCGTGCCGAGAAAGCGAATGTTTGCGAGTCGAAAACCAAGAGAAATCATCAATGTGCGTCTTTGGGTTCCAATTACCATGAGTGACAGATAATTTTACTAGTTTCATGGTTTTGTCCTTCAGCGTCGAGTCGCGAATTTCATTGCGAGTTAACGGTAAGCCATCGAATGCCATATTAATAGCGTGAACTATCTCCGCGCGGGACCTACGATATTGACGTCAATTTTTAGGATGGAACAGAGCAGTATTATCTGTTCAGAATTGGTAACTTCTATTAAACCAACCAGACACCTCCCCCACACATTTGCCTATACCGTGAGAATTGTCAACCAAGCATTAATCAGGTTCGAGAATGAAGCCATATCTTCCGTGAGAGGCAAGTAACTTTTGCAAGCTGCAATAGTCGACTCATAGAATGGAGCAAGAGCTAAGTTGACATTCTGCTTGTTATTGCTTGGATGTAACGAGGTATATATCACTTTTGGCGCTTTCCGCAAATTCGAATCATTATCATGAGATTCCCTGATTTTGTGAAGATCGCTCCATGCAATAAATCCGCCGGGTGATGATACACCTGAAAAGTTGGCTCAAAAAGTTCTTCCAGTAAATTGTGCTCGGATTTGTCTAATACATTTTTGAGATATTTCGGGAAGTTGTATAATGCGCCACGCCACACCTAGTCATCATTGAATTCCATACGGTAGAAAATTACATATTGATTACCCTCTTCTGTATATGTTATATAGCTTTCTGGAGTGTGGGACTCGGTCAAATCTTATAAACTGCTCATTTTATCAGACAGCTCAAAATCTTTCAACTGATCATTTTGAAATATCCTTCTCTTCGGTGGTTTTCTGCAAGGGGTCATAGTCAGGATCAATGAAGGCCGTTGCAGCTCAGGCTCCGATCGGATGGTAGGAACTGGTTTGCTATCCAAGAGCAGTTTTTTTTCGAAAGCCACAGTCTTTAATGTACTTTGCTGCTTCGAAGTGCAACGCACATATTACAGAATTCTTCGTTGGCTTCCAATCACGTCTATTCACGAAAGATATCCATTTTTTGTACCTCCAAATCCTCAAATGGAAATTGAAACTTTTTGTTTAGTTGTCAAATATCCAGCCATACAACCATAAACACAGCATTTATTGACCATTATCAATTATTTTACCTTAAGCTAAACCTGAGTCACCAAGTATATACAAACAGTAACTGGAAGAAACGCCACATGAAGCTCGCCACCAATTCTTCGCCACATACATAATACGCACCATAAAGAATTATTAAACCACTGCATAGCGGTATCCTACGTTTCGCTGTAATCCGGTCAAAACGACAGCTAAACGTTTTCTACTACATTATATACGGAATATCGTTCCTGGAGCATTTGGCTAATCACGGCATCATCCCGTAACAATTCAAACGCGGCGACGAGCTCAAAAACTTCAACTCAAACTTGAGGGGTCTGCTACAGAGTATTTCAATCGCATTACTATAACCTGCCTAATAGTATAAGACGGTAAAAACGGTCTGGACCCTTTGGTAGGCGAGATAAACCGTCGGCGTTTCCGTGCTGATTAGTCGGTTTATAGCGAATATCGTATTGATAAGCCAGGAGCGTTAGTGTCCATCGCTGTAATCGCTGCGCTGTAGGCTAACCACGGGAATTTTCTTGTCCGGCGAGAAAATAGCTAAAAGCGGTTTGTGGTCCGTTACGAGCGTAAATTTTCTACCATACAAGAATTGACGAAATTTAGTGACTCCGTAAATGATTGACAGAGCTTCCTTCTCTATTTGAGAGTAGGATTTTTGCGAATCGGAAAGCGTTTACGATGCGTGCGAGATCGGTCTCTCTTCGCCATTGTGCTCGATTGAGAAGCATCAGTTGACAAAACGAGCTGCTTGTTTACATCATAATGAGCTAACTGCGTAGCGTCGATTACGTCGTTTTTGAGAATGCGAAAAGCTTCGTCACAGTCCGCATTCCAAATGAATTCCGCGTCTTTTTTAAGAAGACGGTACAAGGCAGCGGCTTTATTCGTGAAATTAGGAATAAACGCGCGATAATAATTGACTCTGCCCAGGAATGCCTGTAGCTGGCGAACATCCTGAGGTTTAGGCAACTGTTTGATTGCTTCAACGGATTTGTAAGACGGGCGTTTGCCATCCTTGTCAATTATGTGACCAAGATACTCGATTCTACTTTTGAAAAATTCACATTCAGTGAAGTTGACGGTGAAACCGAAATAGGTGAGGCGCTCAAAGAGTAGCGATAAGTTGCGAAAATGATCGCGTTCATCAGTGCCAGTAACAATTATGCCATCGATAAAACTAGCAACACCGGGTAAGCCGGCGATCATGGCATCAATACAGCGTTGAAAATTTGCGGGACTAGAGGCGACTCCGCGAAATACATGCGTCAATAACGGAATAGACCAAATTGCGTGTTGATGACACACAAATTCTTCGCATCATCATCTAATTCTAGCTGAAATCAAGCATCGGCAAGATAAAAGTTCGTGAATATACAACCACCCTGTAACTTGTGAAGAATTTCATCCAAGGAGGGCAGGTGATGTTGATCTATCTGAATTTGTTGATTCAATGCTTTGAAGTCACCACAAATGCGTACTGATCCATTTGATTTAGTGACGGCAACAATTGGTGGTGCCCAATCACTGTAATTGATTGGTTCGAGGATACCTTGATTGACTAATCTATCCAATTCGGTTTGAACAGCGATTTGTTTTGCGGAAGGCAAAGGGCGTGGCTTGTTGAATACGGGCTTGGCATTAGGTTTCAAGTTAATTGTCACCTTCGTCTTGGTGCATCGTCCTAATACATTAGAGAAAACGGAGGGAAATTTGGACTGACACGATATCAATTTGTCGCTCGAATCACAAATGTTAATAGTATTTCATGATTGCGATTTGACCATCTGCGAGGAAATTGCATCCAATCTGCTTAGCGGTCATGGAGAAAGCATCGCTCCAATCGAGACCAAAAATGTTTTGCCCACGGTGTTCGTCGAGAACTACCAATTTTAAGCCAACTCGAACTTCAGAACCCACCTGCACGGTTACAGTGCAAATACCTTTCACTTCCAGTGGCTTGTCGCCATACGCTACGAAAGAGCAATGGTATGCTGAGAGTTTTCGTAGAGCCCAAAGTTTTGTACCCAGTCAATCTCACCATGGCGGATGGTGCACCAGTGTCCCACTGTGTCGGCAACGGAATGCCGTCGATGCTGGAGTTGATCCAGAGCTGGTTTCCTACGCGTCGATATAGTTGATCGATGTCGAAGGAGAGGAGCGGCACTGAGCAGAAATTGACGGATGTGACCTGTTGCGTGATACTAGGTTTGGTTGACATGCACACAGGTTTGATATGACCTTTACGACCACATTTCTGACATACTGAATGTCGATATTGACAGTCTTTTCTCTGGTGATCGATGAAACAGCGGCTGCAGGATTTCAGTCTTTCTGGAAAGTTGCCTTGGTTGGATATGGAAGGTTTTTCCCCTTCTGATAACTTCCCGTCATTTTCTTGACGACGGAATTGTCTTTACCGCTACTCTCGCCTTGTATAACCCTATCAGTTTCCAGCGTTCTCAAGTATGTTGCGGCTACTTTGAGAACGTCGTCAAGGGACGGATTGGTTTGTGTTAGACCAGTGATTCCCAACCTGTGGTTCGCGAAGGTCCTTCGGGTGGTACGCGAGTAGATTCTGTTTTTTCTTTCGTCCGAAGGGAGTTATTAGTTTACGTGGGGTTGATTTCGAGGTTTTTAAGCCGTCGTCGTCGTCGTGGTAAGGAGCGTTCGCGGTAAGGTATAGCCTACGTCGAAGAAACGACTTGTTGCGCCCATGCATAACTTTCAATGCGGTGTGAGCAAACGTATGCCACCATAGTGTCCTGTATGGTGTGGACACAAGCAATGTTCTCTCTAAGCTGTGCATGTGTGCAAATGCGCAGTGCTTTCACGGTCTCTGCGCGGAAAAAAAATTGAAGTTGCACACAGAAAATCCGAAGTGATGAACTTTTTTTAGTCGTTACGCACTGTTTTCCAAGTTGGTCCGTGTGCGCAGACCCGTCAAAAATTAGAGGGAACATTTGACACAAGCAAATTTCACGGCTCAGTGTAATTGGTTTACGTCACACTTTCCATTTAGTCAAAGGCAACTTTATGGCCATTTTTGACCCACTTGTCCAACGCTAAATTCGATAGAACGGGTATCTATTGAAAGCTGCTACTGTACGGATTCCGAAATTATGAATTTTATTCTGCTCAGGGTCTTGGAACCACCCAAAATCTGCTTCGAATTTTGCATTATGATCGAGTTTTGACATTGTGACGCATCAATTATGTCTGGCGAACCGAGAGTGTAGCTAACAGAGTTGTTGCGTCACAATTCAACACTCTATCGCAATACAAAATTCGCGGCTGGTTTATGGGGGTTCTAGGACCAAGAGCAGAATAAAATTTATATTTTCGTAATCAGTACGGCAGCAGCTTTCCATTGATACCCGTTTTTTTCCGAATTTAGCGCTCGGCAAGCCGGTCAAAAATGGCCGTAAAATTGCCTATGACCAAATGGAAAGTGTGACGTAGATCAATTTCACTGAGCCGACCATATAGGACACTATGATGCCACGCATCGACCGGCTAGTTCAAAATAAGCAATGCAGCCATCGCATCAAATAAAATAGACTTTTGTTGTTTGTTGTTATTTCAATATGTTGTTCTACTTGTGACTGGTGGTGAAAAAACAATTCCATACATCCCATCAACCCTTGCTGGTGATGCCTAGTTTAATAGAATTTGTTAACACCCCTAGCTTAGGTTAAATACCTGATTATGACGCCATAAATGGTGGATGTAGGTGGTACGCGAGCACTGCATAAAACTTCGAAATGATACGTGGGCGGAAAAAGGTTGGGAACCACTGTGTTAGACAATGCCGTCTCACATCCGCGTGCGGCGTTTCTTTAATGATGAGATCGCGCATTAGCTCATCAACGTAGCTCTGATCACAGCCATCTCTTGAGCATATGAAGTTGCAATCTTTGGAGATTCCGGGTAGAGTAGCGATCGATTGTCCCGGTTGCATTTTACAGTTGTAAAATTCGTACCTGGCTGCTTGCACATGAATTGAGTCCCTGAAGTGTGTAGACAAACTTCTCAGTCAACGCGTCGATAGTTTGCGCACTGACATCAGCAGCACCAAACAGATTACGTAGGAGCGAGTACGTTTCAGATCCAACCCATGAAAGTAGACACGCCCTTTTCTTCTCCATGTTGGAATTGCCGTAAATTGCAAGGTGATGGTTGAATCGTTGCAGATATTGGTCCCATTTCTCTTTTGACTTTACGAACGAATCAAACTTGGGAGCGGTAGCTTCAGATGTTGACGCACCGGGACTCGACCTCTGCGTTAACTTCGTTATAACTTCCTCATGTTGTAACTTTTGCTGCGCCAAATCTTCTTTGTGCTGAGCATTTTGCTGCTCCAACTGTGCCTGTTGTTTGGCCATGGTTTCTTCATGCTGCCTTTGTTGCTTCGCCATCATTTCCTGCTGCTTCTCTAGAAGCTTCAATATACTTGCTTCCATGATGTATCTCGGTCGCAGAAATAAATATGAATCAGACTTCTGACACCAATTGTCATGTTCTTGATCTTGTTAGAACAATAACTCAATACGACGAGGTTGCAATATGAAATCAGTACATATTAACACCAGAATAACTTTAGGACAGGCGACACGATCCAGAGTTCAGTTCAACGAAAGGCCACGAGACAACAGAACACGGGGTATAAATACGAAGCACGACACACGAGGAAATAATGATTGGCGGTAATTACTAATCCTAGACAAATAAGAGACAAACGATACCAACGTAAAATGCACGAACATAACAGTTAGACTGTTATGTTCGTGCATTTTACGTTGGTATCGTTTGTCTCTTATACAGAAAATCAGAAATTTGTAACACACACACATGTCATATAGACTCTATATGACATGTGTGAGTGTTACAAATTTCTGATTTTCTGTATTCTGTCAATTTGACACCAGAACAGCAGACAACACATAAAATACAAAACAATAAAAACACATCGGTTAAGAATTATTATCACACCAGCGCAGGGTCCTTCCACTGTCGCGTCGTACCCTTGGGCACAGGTGCAGTTGAAACTTAATTAAAGAGCAAGCATGCTTATCTGAATATCGCACCTGTACAGGGACCATCTACTCCTACGGTGTATCCCGATACACAAGCACATTTATACGAGCCGACGAGATTGGTACAGTTTCCGGTAACACCACAAGGATCGTCTGTTGCTGCACATTCGTCAGTATCTGTCAATGGCACAGACGTTAGACATGAAGTTACCAATAAATTAAAGCTATAACCCATCTAATCACTAGTAATATTTGTGGCCTATTTGATGGATAAAGCAGGAGGAAATAAATTTCTTCTAATGTCTTCAATCCAGTTATACCCTTCATACTAGGAAAAACTTCTGGAGAATGGGAATGATATTACATATGATTCCAAATCTTGCATGTCAAAAATTTCAGGCATGAGGACCAACATTCCCCTTGAATATATTGCCAAGTAGCAGTGAATGAGGCAAAATTTAAATAAATATCAAGAGATAGAAACATTGAATTGACTGTCTATTCAGACTTGTACAATCTAACCATTTAGTTCGTTGACGGTCAACTAACTAACGGTTTTTTGAGTAGTTTTAGTTCCCGTTGCGGACTTTGAAAGTGAGTAGTTCTAGTTCTAGTTGCGAGTTTTAAAAAATTGAGTAGTTTTAGTTCTAGTTCAGGGGTGGGCAATTATTTTCCTCCGCGGGCCAAATGAGAAAATTTAATAGGTAGGCGGGCCGCGTGAAAATTTTTAGCTATATTCTTCAGCGTATTTTAATGTTATTTCTAAATTATATTGTTAATAAATGCTGGTCAGTGAGTAGCAGTGAATGAGGCCAAGTAGCAGTGAATGAGGCAAAATTTAAATAAATATTAAGAGATATAAACATTGAATTGACGGTCAACTAACTAACGGTTTTTTGAGTAGTTTTAGTTCCCGTTGCGGATTTTGAAAGTGAGTGGTTCTAGTTCTAGTTGCGAGTTTTGAAAAATTGAGTAGTTTTAGTTCTAGTTGGGGATTTTTCATAGCCATTAGTTCTAGTTCTAGTTCTAGTTGCTAGTTTTAAAAAATTGAGTAGTTGTAGTTTTTGTTATAGTTTTTATAAGTCCGTGTCGATTCCGGTTTATACCGTTTGGATTAAACGCCTCCGAACATTAAATGATAAAGAAAAGTCAACTTCGACTTCAATGTTAAAAAAAGAAGTAGGGCTGTGTTTGAAATTTTAGGGAAGAAAAAGGGGTAAAATGCAGCATGCGCGACATAGTTTTACAATGCATAGTTTTAGTTTTAGTGTTTAGGGTACAAAATTTTCATACATATTGACGATCAACGAATAATATGCAAAGGTTCTTCATGTTAAATAGCATGGTAAATGCATTATACACAGTATTGCGCGGAAAATACTCAAATGCATGCTGTGACAGTTCATCTTGATGTCTTCATAAAAAAAAACAGTACAATTGAGGTCAAAATATCTTCGATAGATCGAATGTGTGACGACCATGGTCCTAACACAAGAACCATTGTTTATATCATGAGTTTCCGACTCAAACTCGCTCGCGGGCCAATTTCCTAGTTTTTTTTTATGGTGCGGCGGGCCGCAGCATCAATAATTGGACATTGAAATTTAGGCCGTACTAGCAAACCATTGGTCTTGTAGTTGTGTATTATACCACTACGCTTCGCGCCACACTAATCCGAGGGTGTGTTTTAGAGTATAGTGGAAATGACAATGTCAGAAACGTTGGGATTCGAATTCTAAGTACAAATCTGTAGTAAGTTCCTTTCACGGGATTGTACCAAAATCATTGCCTGCCTACCGAAGGAGGACAGATTCACAAAAACTGCTGTGCATGATAAAAACTTGAGAATACTTCATATGAGTAACCATGATTGGTAGAGTACTATCACACCATCACAGGGACCGCCGATTCCTCCTTCGTACCCCGATGAACATGTGCAGTTATATGATCCGATGAGATTAACACAGCTTCCGGTATCACCACACGGATTCGTTCCGTTGCATTCGTCAGTGTCTGTCAATTGATCGAGAAGTGAACAAGAACAGTTGCAAACAGGCAGCTTTGCCTCAAAGTTAGTAGTACAAGTAGGTAGTAATACAAGTCCTGATAGAATCGTTGCAGCAGGATGGGAATGGCATCATATGATATTAGGATAGGACTTTTGTGGAGGAGTGGAATTGTTCTGTCATGTGATATCACAAATCAAAGTCGCTGTTGGAATAAGATATAAAGTGACAAAGCCCTGGCCAAAACTTTTATTGTGGACAAAAAATGACCAAAAGTTGACGTTGACCAAGCTTGATTAGAGTTCTTTTCTCAAAAATGCGAAATGACTCGACTTTATTATGTTTGAATGAACATGTATAGAGTGAGAAAATGAATATAATATGAATCCGAGGCATTCGATATCACGCAAGAGTTTTACAGAAGTGAGTCGAACCTGACTTTGAACTCAATACTGAACATTAAACATATGACTACGACCTGGACTAAAGTCATCACACTATGATTCGGACTCGGTGTTGAATTGAAAGTGACTCGACTTGACTGGAGTCAAAGCTATTATATAGTCAAATTGACTCGCAACCCTGAATTTAGTAGTAATAATGTTCACTTCAGTTTGTAACTTCTGCTGAAGTGTTGTTGCGCCACAGAATGACAGTTTTCGGCAAACTTCAATCCAATGGTTGGCAATAATATCAACCCTGGCCTGGGACCTCTTTGACTCCATTTGGAAGTGATGAATGAAGCATTCTAACTTCTTCAGAAGAAGAATAACAGTTCATTGATTTACGAAATCCCGCGCTGAATCCACAATAAAAATTGGATGAAGTTGGCCGTCTCCTTCCTAATTCCTTTCCATGATAGGGACAAAACCGATCAAAATTTATTGCCATTTGCATCTTCTTGACTAGCCTAAATCAGTACAGCAATCGCATCAGCACATGAAAGTATGTTTTTCAAATAACTTTACCGTTAGTGTGCTGCGAGTGTTTAATATTATTTTCAGCGTCCCACAAGCCGAAAGAGCCACTGATTTAGATATTGAACAGAAAGTAGTTTCCCGTTTGTTTTAGAGACACTTTCACGGTAGGCTACTCACCGTCATTCTCGGTAATTGTACTTCCAAGACCTGTGAATGAATTTGAAAGTTAAATATGTTTTCGTCAAAATCTCAACACATGGAGAAGTGTAAAGTTCTCAAGCACAAATTCGCTTTTGACGAAACCGAAATCGGTATCCCATCATTATTTGCCTTCATCACGGCTATCCGGAGTACAAGATAATAAAATGCCTCAAAAGATGCGTTTCAGCGATTTGCCGTAGCAAACATCGCCGCCAACGCTGGAAAAGTGGAATGAAAACGACTCTTTCGAGAAATCGTATAAGTCGTTGGTAATTTTAGTTTTTACCCTACTCAAGTGCATGCAATTGGTAGACCAATCTCATGATCAAGTCAACGCAGTATAGACATCTTATCTTTCCTTGTAATCGTCAAATGATACTCATCCAAGGTAGCAAACATGACAGTGGTGAGAATACAAATAAGATCTTTGGACTGTGTAATTATAATTTTTCGTATGGAATGTACAATAGCCTGAAATAAGGAGTACACCGACACCTTATACACAACAGTAAGGGAAACTTATGAAAATCTGTGAACTAAATAGTTACCAATATATTTCTTCACCAACATGTTTGTTAAAGTGCGTAACAATATGTGTTAAAATTTTGCAGTTTAACTCTTGTTGGAACCTCCCCCCCCAAAAAAAAAAGCTGTTAAATTTGAAGAATTTAAAAATAAAATAAATAGAGTATAAAAAATCTTTAACGCCCATAAGTAACTTAGGACGTGTTTAATAATAGTTTTTCATGATTCTCAATTGATTGTTAACAATTATATTTCACTACAAGCTCTGCTTATTGAAAAACGCCACACGCACTTCTATATTCATGCGCAAAATAGCCTTCATTTCGCACAGCTATGTCTTCACTGAAGAGTTCGCCTATTTAACATGCACAATATCAGACATTTCAACAGGCATCGGCTATGCCTTCTTCGGACTCAATATCATCGTGAATGCAATTTTGCATTATAAGGCCTTTACATAGTCCACAGGCCGAAATGCATGTGTCCTCATTCTTCTTGATGCTGTATATTCGGTCGTTGCAATCTTTATGACAACTACAGCTTGTGAACGGCAAAAGCTCATCAGGGCCCAACGGTTCCAGTATTGGAACTAGCTCATATCTATGTACGCCTATTGTACCCTTGCAAATTGCTTGACTAAGGGTTGTGTGATTAGCCCGATTCTGTTTTCGATTATGATTCATGATCTACCACAGATTATTTAATGTGACCATGCGATGTATGCAGTCGATGTTGCTGTTTGGGACAGTGGCTTATCCATCCCGACGCTCGCTGATAATGCGCAAATATCCCTCAACGCCATACACGACTGGTGCCAAAAGTGGGGCTTCATTATTTCGGAATCCAGGACTGTGACTTTGATATTCTCTTGCAAACGCAATTACCTCAGGTGTCCTTGCATCTCGGAGGCAAATCCAATTCAGTACACGATACGATGAGGTATTTAGGAGTGACATTCGACAAAACATTGTCCTACAAATACCACATCGACAAAATCGCCGATAAATATAGCCAACGACTCAACCTTATACGAATTCTTACAGGGACTGCATGGGGCGCTGGTAAAAGATCCCTCTTGATCAATGATTCCCAAGCGCAGCCCCGAGGGCTGCATGCGGCCCCAAAAATATATTAAGAAATCGATTTTATGACAAAAAATAAAATTTATATTCATAAAATACTCTTGTTTGGCTTGGCCTCTGTAGTTTTTAATTATATAATTGCAGGAAAGTTGTGAGTATAGACTGCTAACGTTACATAACTGCTGTTTCGATGCAATGTGGCCCAACTTTCCAGTTGAACGAGCAGTAATTATAGATATAATAGATATAGGTAGCCTATTGATAACTTTTGAAACCGGAGGAAAAGCCTGAAAAAATGATAAATTTTTCCCACTTCGTGGTCGCTTGACTAAAAAAAAAGAAAAAGAGGCTCAACTCCCGGAAAATACAGTTTTTCTTACACATCTACAGGTGGTTGACTGAAAAAACGGTCAACTTTCCGGTCCAGCTCCCGAAATAGCCGCCGTAGCATTCCTACAGTGCTGACTTAATGTATATCAGTCGGATTTGGCCCTATATGTAACCAAAATTATCAAAAAGGAAGACAAAATCTTAAAATAGAAGACATATGGGCGTCCGCAGAGGACACTTTTAAAAAAATCAAAAAAGAGGACAAATCATCTTAAAAGAGGACGTATGGTAACGCTATGATAAAACTAGATGTGCAACACGTGACTCACGGTTGAATACTACTTAGCCGGCTAAAAGCAGCATAATTGCTAGTCCTATAGTCAGGGCCGTAACCAGGGTTGACAGATTGGCCCTTTTTAGAGGTAGTTGGCCCCAAAAATAATAATTTGGCATCTTGGCCCTTTATTTTCAATTTTTTGCCCTTTTTGGAAGCAGTTGAGACATACTGTCAAACTAAGTATCCAAATAAATCTATCTCGCAAATTGACCTGATAATGTTTATGCTAATGTCAAAGATACGAGTGGAAACACTGTAGAAGATTTGGATTTGTTTTCGTAGAATGTAGACTGTGTTGGAATTGTAAATACAGATTTGTGAACAGGTGGACGAAAAAGCATCGAACATGGCTGGAAGCTATGTAACAGAAAAAGTCTGAAAAAGAGCACCCTTATAGTAAGACTTGAGGATTTATAGAAATTTCAAAGAAAAAAATTCAACATAACCGTAGAGTTTTTTGGTGAAAAGTTGGATAAGTTTCAAATGTAAAGAAACTATTCTGTCAATTTTCAAATAAAACTCATAAAATTAAATCACTCTATTATTATAGCACAAAAAGTTTTATTTACGATTTTATATTCGGTCGGAAAAGGCTTGAAATAATGAAGCAGTTATTATAGTTGGATCCAGTGTAGTTGCAGGTAGTAGAATTGGTGTCCTACAACAGTATCAACAATATATAACTGGACTTCCCGGTGTCTATGGGTAATGTTGCAACGTTATTGACGTTATTGAACAATTTGGCTCTTTGGCCCCTTTTCCGGCGCTGTTTGGCCCTTTTCCGCAAAAGGTGTCTGGCAACCCTGGCCGTAACTGCCGCACCCGAAACCCCCCAATTGAGGGCGGCCGAGCTCGAAGGGGGCCCAAATTTATTTCGTGAATTAGCATAAATTATAAAGTATTTTTACAAAATTTATGCAACTTTTTAAAGAATTTTTCGCGCTCTGCGCGATTTCAATTCGCCACATATCTTGATTATTGGGTACTCTTCCCAAGAAAAAATACGCAAGAAACCACAACGCACAAGACATAAATAGTTTTAGGCCATGTAACATGTGACTCCAAGAAGTGTGTCAGAACGATTGGCAATGAGAAAGCCTTGGCCGTAAAGGACTGCTTTTATGCTGACCAAAAACTTCGAAATACCAAAAACTTCGTTATATATACGAAATACAGATAGGTTTAATCGTACATATAGGCGCCTAAATGACTGGCGCCGAATGTTCTTGTCTTGGCAATCTGAACCTCACAAGACAAATAACATCCCGCAGGAAAGAAAATTATATGCCAGTGATGAAATACCAGTATGAAATCGTGTGATATTTCAGTTTAGTAGATTTAGCCAATTCTACATTATTTTATATAGCAGACAGGAGGTCACGAAATAACATCATGTAAAGAAGTCATACCTAGAGGTCCGCCGCCCGAAGATGTTTAATTGTAGGGGGTCTGCAGTTTCAAAGACACATCTCACTTAGCTCTACCGATAAATCTGAATCCGATTTTATCATGAATTATCGAAATATTCGCGCGTCGCGCTGTCTCGCTAAACAGTATAACTTTAATTTCGTGGCAAAAGCGAACAGCGTGATGTTGGGTCAGTTTATCACCCTATGGGAGCCCGGGGTCCTTACGAAAAGCTGTTACGTTCTTGCCAATAGGTATATCCCCGGGGATGTTTAATTACTATTGAGGGAGCCTATACCTTTTCAAACACACCTCACTCAGCTCTACCGGTAAATCAGATTACGTGAACACGGACAGGATGAAAATTGATAGCAATACATGCAATTCCCGATCATATTGACCAATGAAGTCATGAAACTAAAGAAATTTCTCGCGCTTGGCGCGTTAAGGCGAGAAAAGCTGACCCCCAATGCAGCAGATAAGTAGCGGTCAACAGTGTACAGTTTTGAAATCTCGCCAGGGCAATAAAACCACTACGAAATAGCCATGATGACTGTTTGGATCCGTCTCATAGCCGTAGTATTTGTGCGGCCCGACCGTACTATGAAATTCTAAATTTGGCCCTCACACCGAAAAAGTTTGGGAACCACTGGCCAACAGGGTGCGGAGAAAATGTTCTCGTCTACCCACATTATATTTCTGCTGTTGGTATTAACATGTCTGTGTCTGTGTAGTCTGTGTCTGTGTATCTGTATATATATGTTTATCAGGTAGGCTACTTTACGTGTATTTTGTGTGTGTGTGCGTGCGGTGGGAGGGGTCCGTGCCTCACCAGCAATGAACCTCGCCGCACGTCACTTATCTGTTATTTATCATATAGGCAACGACGTCGCACTACGTAACCATGTATAAATTGTGCAGTCGATATCAATCCGGGGTAGGCTATAGCCGTCTGTGATGTCGTTGTAGTAATGGCATTTTATGAAATATTTCACAAATCTGTGTACTACATTGTTACCAAACAATTTCTTCACCAATATGTCTTTCAAGGTCTCTTATAACATGTGTTAAAATTTTGAAGTTCAACTCTTGTGGGAAACCCAGAAAAAAAAGATGTTAAATTTACCAAATTTGAAAAAATAAAATAAATTGGAATAATTGAAAAAAATCTTTATCGGCTATAAGTAACTAAGGAGGGGTTTAATAATGGTTTTTCGTGATTCTCAGTTGATTTTTAAAATCTACATTTTACTACAGATCGTTTTGGGGAATTATATATGAAAGTAATGGCACTGATGACATAGTTATACCGTCATAAGTACACCATTCAGTAATTCGATACCGAACGATTCAACAAATTCTGTATACTGTAATACTGGGTAAACACACATATATAGGCCTAAAACCATTGCAGTAATTCCTCAAATACAGTACTAAGCAATGCAGAAAACGCTAAAACGGTATGTCTGTATCATTCCGTTATGTAAGATAGACGCAATTGTACCGAAGTAAAAAAGCGACTATGAACCCAGCACGGCTATGTGTGAGCTCATTGTCGATTGTTACTGAATGGATCGTCGCTGTTTCGCCGTAATTTCTGATCCTTGGCTCATGGATCAGCTGATTGGATCAGCCGCTCATCTATCCATGTAGCACACTATGAGCAACGGTTTAGTGTTGGCCGTTTCAATTCTACAATACATATTTTAATTTTTCCGTTATGGCGAAATATTCAGTTATTAACATGGAATATCGAACTGGTGTAAATGACTATTGCAGCCGAAAAGACTGTGAAGGCCACAAACAACGGCAAAGCAGGCTATGTAAGTAGCTATCACCTACCACAATTTAAGTTATGGAAAATACATAACAGGTTCATCAGTAAGGGGATGTATTGGCTCAGCATTACGTATTAGCTGTCGCTACTATACGATTCATACAGCATTGTTGAATGTACTGTCGGTTTCCGAAATCAATAGCGAGTTTCACTGTGCTGCAATTGTCCGATTGTGTGTGCGTAATAAACCCGAATTTTACATTCCTTGGCGATTTGAGGGGGTTGCAGTGCTCTACGATTGTTGCTATTCATATTTTGCGAGTCATTTTGACGGTAGCTTCTGATTGATGCCGGTTGTTACGAATTCTAAGCTGCATATGATGAGTTGCATTGTCGTAGGTGAGGCCCGACCCGCTCGTACCTCGCCTGTGCCTCACCTGTTCTTTCGCGCTGTATTTTTAAAAATAACTATGAAAATTGGTCATATTGGATGAAAAATATTCAAACCGGGTAATATGAATTCGATCCGTGATTGAATTTCGCAAGAGCATCACTGAGTTGTCGACATACCTGAAGTGACGACGCTAACGATCAACACAAATAATTGTTAGTTGCGTTATTATTTCCATGATATCCCACGACATATAATATAATAATGATTTTGTGTGACACGCGAATCGTTTGGAACACACCAAACTCAAGGACATTTTACTCACTCGGCAGATTATGAATCATATAATTTATGATATTGACCAGCATCGCGCCATCAGTGTGGATCATTTTTCTATGTCATAGATACAAATTATAATAGCGTAGGAGAAAGTAATTTTTACTTGCTCGGTGGATTATGAACCCGTGTTGGTGGATTATGTTGGTGTGTGAGTGAGCTTTCACTCAATATTCGTTTCCGCCAGAGCCTTATATTTTGAAAACTAACCTGCTCGAACGGCCGAGCTTTACCATACAAGCTTTCGTCGGTATGTCAATATTACGACCAGGGCACAAATTTGTCAATATTATGGTGATTTACCGTCTGGTGAACGCATCAAAGAGTAAAATGCACATTTCGCCCAAAAATACAGCGTATATCTTGATTTTTCCATTACATAAATAAGTGCTATTTTAGTAGGCCTTGCGTTCGAAAATATCCAAAGGAAACTATGATAACAATGTAACAGATGACTGCTGTTCGTAAACATCGATGAATTCCACCATTATAGTTTTCCAGAAGCTAAGTCAGAGGTACTAAAACGATAATAGCATAATGAGCGGCGAACTACGACTGCAGCGAAGTCAGGACTATTACGCCACATTTTTCGTTGGGATTTGCGTGGCCGTAGTAACTCAGCACATATACCACGAACCTATTTCTCCGTTGCAATTAATAATATACCGACTTCTTCAGACTATGTTTCAGCGGTATTTCATTGTAATATGTGTGAAACATAGGATCTGAAGCCTAGTTTCTGTTCGTTTCCTAGCTAGTTCTGATCCCAGTGGATCATTGTTCAGGCTGATCTCGTAGTTATCCAACATTCAGTACCCGCAGAAGGTTGATATAACTGTACAAGAGGACTTACCCACGAAAGCAGAAATCAAGATTAAAAGTGCGACACGGTTTCGGCTCCGAAGTTCCTGCATATTCAATGATGCATATTCGTCGCGACGGTAAGTTAACTTCACATTCTAAACGATATTAACTAGTAAGAGATGAATTCGAAATTCCTACATTGCACCATTGCAAATATCTGCTGAAACACCAAGTGATGTGTGCGAGATAGAGTAGTGGTAGAATCCACAGCTGCAACACGAATGAATAGCGAGTTCGAGTCCGACCGAGGTCGACTCCAGAATTCCTACGTAACTGTTAGAGGTTAATCTAGGCTTCTCCACGCCATCTCATCCGCGTAAGCGATGTCTTAAAGAAACACCTATAAGTGGGTTGTGCTAGGTCGGCAGCTCCGGTATCAAAATAAATAAAATCGGCAACAACGTCCAATGATGCGGAGTGTTGTATAAATACTGGAATGATCAGCTAATTACATGCAGGAGACGATTCGCTGCGATTTGGATAAGACACCCTATATAGGCGGAGTTGCGAAAGCTCGTGAAGCGAACAACTTTTATATGATGACTTAAATATTCCAGGTTCTCAAATATTGGGTACTTGAAGCACCAGAAAACGACTCAAATTGGCATCAATCAGGTCTACCAACATAAAATTATGAACAAAATGCTTCATGTCATGGAATTACCCTGTCGTAATATTATGATACGATTGAGGCTTCAGTGAAGACCAAAAAAGTAAAGCAAACTTATAATATGGCGCTTGATTATGTCATGTTTTTAATATTTAATTCATTTTCTTTACGAAGGGGCATACGAATCGACGGATATAAGTCTGCAATTGATGGATTTACTAGGTGTTTAATTATGAGCCGATTACGTGAAATCAAATATATCTGTCACTTCATTAGAACTGAGATCCGCTATCGTGACAAACTAGGCATCGAGTAGCTGACAGAAGTAGCGATTCACATTACAGCGTTTTAATTCCGGTGACAAAACTTTTAGGATTTAGGTGCTCAGAGCTACATATTAGGAGTTTATCGAGTGATAACACTGGTCTACACGATTTTCACGCCAGGACTTCTTTTGGTCAATTTTACCTAATTGGGGGGGGGGGGGTGAAAACGAATCTGACGTTATTTTTGCTCCATCACGACACGTTTTTGAGATATTATATATGTTAAATATTTCTACTTTTTCGGGGTACTCAAATAGATTTTGGCTACTTGCAGTACTTACTGGAGTGGTAATGTTTTACAACTACTTCAACATCTACCTGAACTGTATTCTGGATGAACTAATTACTTTTGCAATTTGGTTTTTGTAAAGTAGAAAGTAGTTCAGGGATAATATTGCACCACTATCATGAGGTAATTTGCCATAAGAAAAGCGTAAAATAGCCTCTGGATCACGGTACCTGAGTATATTTTTTCAAAGATTATAACCATGGGTGGTGTCATTACAGTCATTTCGCGTTATATGCGCTGAGACATCTCGCAATTTCATATGTAACCACAGCTAGCTGTTAAAAGTATGCGACCACCCTCCGCCGATCAAATATACATGAATATTTACTGACTTTTAGTAATTCAGACCTTTAATTTCGTCTTCCACTTGAAGTAGTCTTGACATGTCTTAGAAATGACTACTTCTACTTGTAAATTGAGAAGAAATGTGAGTCGATACTTGTGCTACTTGAGTAGCAACGCTCATCACTTCGACCTATTCTAGTTCATAGTAAAATATTACGGCAAAGCAGTAACCACAAAAAATGTAGAGCTTTTTGTATTATTTGTAACTGGCGTTTAATCATGCAACACACTAACAAAAAGCCTCTAAATCAGGCAATGCTAATCTATGGGTCTGTTCCAGCATAGATAACGCGGTCTTTGTTGTAGGCCACAGAATGTCCTATGTCGAGAGAGATAGACTGTCCTAGAACCGATGCATTTTTATTTTTATTGTGAAGTAACATGCACTTCAGGTTTCGTGTTGAGTTGTTCGTCAGCGGTCTCCATTCATCTGGTTGTCTATAATAGACCATGCAAAAAAATGCCTTCATATCATTGCAATAAACCAAAAGAAAAACATTTCAGAAACAGCTTTTCTCGATTTTGATAAATGTGACAATATATGGAAACCGGAGGAGAAGAATTAGCATGATAAGTACAGGTGGAGTTTAATGATGATAAATTCTTTTAAGTCATGATGATAAGCACTTTTTTCTTTGGAAAAGCAGACATCCTGTTTCTTTTAATGTTTCAGAACAAGCTGAAAGGACCACATATTCGGGTCATGTACCTAAGTGAACAATTCTCTTCTACATGATATACCAAATGCATTGACCGATTAAGTCTGCAGGACGGATGTATGAAGATAGATAACGTATGGAGCTAAATTAGGTACGGAGCTACTAATAACAATCTTTAAACGAAGTGTGGTATATAAAGATAACTGCTACCGACTAAAAATAGTTGCATCCACATATGAATTTATGGGTCGAAAAGAGGTCCTGATCGAAAATATAGAGAACCACTGGATTCAAGTTCTGTTGAACAACCCAGGTTTCATTATTATAGAAGCTCTCAATAGCAATATTTGATATGTTGCTGTTGCACGCTGACCATAATGTCACTAACGGAAACCAGTACTTGATTAATTTATGAAAATGAGAAAAATACATAGCGAAAAAATTTGACGCGATAAAGAAATTCTGACGACGGAATCGGATTCATCAACCTAAAGTTAGCCTACATCAATCATTAAAATTTTTAGAACAAAATGGTTTTGAAATTTTTAGACCAGTGTAATTTATTGGTCGAAAAGAGCTTCTGATTAAACGAAGATAGAGAATCACTGGATTCAAGTTCACCGAAAACTCACTCATTCTGAACTACAACAACCCAGGTTTGATGATAGATGATTTCAATAACAATATTTGTTCTGTTGCTGTTGTATGCTTACAGTGATGTCACTAACAAAAGCCGAAATTTGATTAATTTATCAAAATGAGAAAAATTCATACGAAAAAAAATTGACGCGATGGAGAAATTCTGAGCACAGAATCGGATTCAGCAGCCTTAAATTAGCCTAAATCACTCATTAAAATTTTCGGTCCTAAAATTATTTTGAAATTTGCAGACCAATGTAATCATCAGCACCTTCGATATTCCGATTTACCTCACCAGTATAAGGACGAATTACTAACGAAATCACCGTTACACGGAACACAAATATCGAATTTAAACTGTTTCGTAATCCGTGGATTTATAGTCAGCAATACTGAGAGCACCACTATCATATTAAACAATTAGAATTGCTGGAATGGCTTTTTGTAACAAAACCAGCTGACAAAAGATTTGTAACCCATAACTGCACAAAACGTGCGATGCGATACACAAGACGTGTTACGATGCAATGAACGGAGAGGATGCTGGAACGATAAGCGCGGTCTCAATCTAACACAAAATATTTCATTCTTGAGCATTAAACATCAGGCTCAAACAGGCTTGTGAGCCTGATCATGCCTCATGGTGACCGCCGGAAGTTTGCCAAGGATATAACAAACGCGAATCCATTCGATAAGGGCAAGGTGAAATAGTTAATTGGCAAAGCTCACCCAAACGTGACGGCCTACATTGCGCGGTGTTTAGCTTCGCTTGAACGCGCGGAAATTCATCAAATGTTGGCTAAGGCGAATGAGGATTCCTGCTATATATGCAAATAAAGAGATTGAAGTATAGAATTGCAATAAATGGAATACAACTTATTTATTTATGAGTGACAGCATTCTCTACACATTTGTTCAGCAATATCGCAAGATTTTGGGTTTCAATATGACAATATGTTAAGGGATTTAGCCTATGTGAAAAATCATCTTGTTGAACGAATGATAAAACGTTTGTGTGCGCTAAGATGTCACTGGTACGCGCGCTTGATTCCGTGTAAGACTATATGGGACACAGACGATAAAATGCACTCACATCTTTCACACCTGAGCTACCTAAGATATTTCATACCCTGGCCCATATAGTATATATACACATCGCATATCTATCGTGTCTCAGGTAAGTGATGGCGGGTTCATATTGAAATAGAATAATGAACAACGCTATAATACATGTCATTCAGTGTTCTTCCATGCTGATACGTAGGCCACTTAGCACAAGTTGGACTCACCACGATAACAAATATATTGTTCAACATAATCATCAACCTATTTGCACCTTCCTCAACACTTCGCCGACCCTGCTTAACTTTCATTACTTGACGAATCGTCGACACTTCACTACATCTAACTTATGCGGTTACGTCGGCATGCACCGTTAAATACGCATATCAAATTTAGAATGAACGATCGGCATTCCACCGGTTCATTCACTATGTTCACCCAACCGGCGTGGAAATAGATAGCAAATAACCACGCGGTCTATACCGGGGGTGTCAAAACTCAACTTGCGTCGCGGGCCGGATTCACACCTCCAAACAGTTCGCTGGCTGGTCAAATGGCCACAATATGTTACCTCTTGCTATCCGCTCGAAAAATTTATTATCAATCCTGTATACATAATAGTTTATTACCATTACATTACATTACGGATCATAGGCTTATATTCTAGCCACAACTCCTTTCGCAAACAACGGGATTTTGGCAAAATTTCGAAGTACACCGACTCTAACGACGGAATAAGTTGGTAAGTTGGCTCACTACCATTAATCGTGATTCGGGTTTCTCTATCTGTCTGGGACCTTTTGAGTCAGAAGTGATACAGCGGTGCGACCAAATATATTCGAATACTACTTTTTTGTGACTATTATATTGTCCATATGCGACCTGCATATAACAGTTTCGCTCGCGAATAACTCCTTTTCGGCCCTGAATGTGGACTCTTTTGAGTTTTGGGAATTAGATTTCAGTGTAGCTAATTTGTTCTTGATGGTGACTATGGAGTGAACCCAGAGGTGGTCAGTAACGAAGTACTTCTACTCTTTAAAGTACTTGAAGTAGATTTTGCCTACTCGCACTACTTATCAAGTAGTTATGATTTTAGACTACTTCTACTTCTATATGAAAGCTTTCAGTTTTTAAGCGTAAATAGGCGTAGAATACCTACTTACTAACTTGTGAACCACCACTCCTACTTCTACTTGAGTCGAAATTCCGGCGGTACTTCTACTTCTACTAGAGTAGCGACAGTGACTACTTTGACCACATCTGAGTGAACCATAACACCGCTGTCGGGGATGATTCTAAAGTGTGACGTATAAGCTTGACACTTGCTGCCGTGTTGGAAGTATTTCTTTCTATAATATCTCAACATTTGTTAGAGATGGACTTGATAATACATTTTTCTTTTTAAATCTACTCAGAATTGCTTCGTGGGCCGTACGTTTGACACCCCTGACCTATACAAATCAACGAACCTGAATACTGGAACAGCAATACGACTACGCTGCTGCTGGCGCGCTAATCAGGCCAGCTGCAGTCATGAAGCTCTCATAGAAACCACGTAGAAGTCAATGGAACTTTGCAGAGCGGTTGAAATACATATAACTTTCCAGCTAATAATAGGGAAATTCCAGAACATTATGAAAGGCAGTGGTTCTCAACCGGTGGTGTGCCGCCAGAAAATTTGGTAACAAGCTCGACGTGTAACAAAAATTAAAGCATACAAATTTCTGAGCGGCATGATCGGTGGTTACATTATTTGTACCCATTCAAGACGCTCACTGTACAAATGTGATGCAATGTCGCCTGGGACGCGACTCTTTCTGGCCAGCCGGAAGTAGCCTAGGAGTTGAAATGTAAAACCTACTTTTTAAACTAATGTGCGAATTAAAACCATAGACTGCATAAACTGATCCGTGAAGCCTGCTCGTTCATCTATGTATTGTACATTTGTACACAGGGTGGAGTGAAAATGACTTTTTTCGAATCGAAAAAAGGGGGTTCTTGGCAGCTTGTGAGCTATATATCATAACTCTACGACCAGTGGTTGTCGAGATGGGGAATTTCACTCCCTCACACGCAGAAATTGGAGGGTTGCCAGCTGGGAAATAGGGGAAATCCCCTAACATCAATTTTTCTTTCAAGTTTTAGGTCATTTGTCGGTATTACAGAAACCCCTTCTTTCGATTAAAAAAAAGTTATTTTCATTCCACCATAAAACAGTGCGAATAGTGCAAATGAAAATCGTGAATAATTGTTGATTTTTCTAATGTGTAATAATTATAATAAAACGAATAGGAAATTTAAGGTCAGTGTAACTTTTCTAGCGGCGACGAAATTGTAAAAACTTGTTCAGCTTACGACGGACCACTAACGGCAGATCTCACAAGTCGTAATGAATTAATATTTTAGCACTATAATTATGACGTAATCAACATACAGTATATGAGCCCGTCTGAGCCTGCGACAGGCTGGAAAAATGACGTCAAATTGACTTTCTACTTTCTTCGCCCGTTTGTCACGTCAAAACTTACCTTGGCTAGAATCGAACCCGGTTTCGCTGGGGTGTAATTACACGTCGCTTACCACTAGACTAATGAGCAGACTAGCCGTATTCAGCTGTTTTGAGAATGGATAATATGAGCTCTCCCAAAAAATACAGCGCGGAAGGAGAATTGGGGCGCCTGTGAGGCACGGGCGGGTCGTGCCTGACCTGCGACAATGCAATTCATCATAAATTGCTCGGAATTCATAACAACTGGTATCAATCAAATGCTATCGTCACACTGATTCCGAAAATCCAAATATTAACAGTGTCAGAGCACCAGAACCCTCAAAAAATCGCCAAGGTAGGTGACATTCGGCTTTATTACAAACAATGCCATAGCAGAGAAACAATAGCCAGGTGAGGCACAAACGAATCTGCCTCAGGCACTATTCGCTAACAATTGGACAATCGATTTCGGAATACAACAGTCCTGTGGGAATTATATATAAATTCATTCCCTTACTTATGTAGCTGTTATGTATTTCCGTTAAATTGTGGTATGTGATAGCTACTCGCATAGGCTGCATTGTCGTTGCTTGTGGCATTTATGCTGTGTTCAACTGCAATACCTATAACCCGGTATTGCGGTATATGATAGCAATACTTACATAGCATGCGTTGTCGTTGTTAGTGGTCAGTGGTGCCACTTCTAGTGTTTTTACACTAGATCTAGTGTATTTTGACTTGACCTAGTTTGACCAGGCTTGGCCTGCTTGCGCTATACTTAATCAAGTGAATAACTATTTATACTGCATCTACTTCTATTTCTGAGTTTTCGAGCAAACTATACCTTCAATACTTACTTTTTAACTCACTCGGAAATCATCGCTTCTTGTACATTACTAGGACTTTACCGCTACTAAAATGTTGAAATGTACTTTTTTCAGTGCTCTTGGTGAGCGGTGTCAGTTTCATCTATATCCTACGATGCATTTTCGCGCTGCAGAATGACTTACCGCAATAAAAATACGAAAAATACATCGAGAATTTGAAATATTTGAGTTTTACGAAGTACCCTTCAAAGTGGGCCTACATGATGGATATTATTCAAAACCTCATAAAATTTCGCGTCGAGCGAGGAATCCTTTAAAATAAGATAGAAGCTTGTAGTCATTTCCGAGTAAGTAAAACGTCAGTACTCCAAGTATATTTCTGCTTAATACTATAACTATCATGAAGTTGAAGCACTCCAATATCATAGGGACTTGAGAGTATTTGGTGCACGTAGGCAAAAAAAAACTACTTGGGTACTCTGAAGAAGTACGAGTACTTCTTTACTTAACAACTCCGAAGGTTAGCATAATTTGTGGTATTTCGATTATACACTAATAAAATGTGGAATTGTAATGTACTTTTTTCAGGGGTCTTGATGAATTGTACCAGTTTCACTACAAGCGTTATGGCTTTAGCTGAAGCAAATACGCATTTCAAATTTTATGAGTGAAATAACCTTCATTAAGGTTAAATCTACATAGGACAGAGAATAAATCGAAAAAAAAAATGCGGAAGCCCAGGCATCGAGATTTAGCTCAGTGTCACACCGCAGTCCAATAACGAGAGTGGGTTGATATAGAAATCATACTGAACCATTGTAAAAGTGACGTTTCTTCGTTTATGCATAGAAAATTTCACATTGTAAAAGGTAGTATTCAAGGTCCATTTTTGTTTAATACTGAAACTGTCTTGAATTTGAAACAGGATTGAACCAACGTGTTTGTGTTATGATGTACCTAGTAATTGGTGCGAGCAATTCCGCAACTGCTGCTGTTCAATGCCTTTACCGCGTTCTTTCCAAGCATCTTCATAAGGATAGACAGCCCCAACCAAACAATGTAAGTATGCATGTATGAATGATGGGTCCTATGGTGATTGACGAAGTTGGTCATCTATTCTATATTCCGAAATAATCAAAATGGCGATTTTTACCAGCACCTATACCAGTGATTCCCAAGTGCGGCCCTGAGGGCCGCATGCGGCTCCCAGATGGCCTTCTTGCCGCCCCCAAAATATATTAAGAAATCGATTTATGACAACAGAATATAAATATAAAATATAAATATAAAATATATTTATAAAGTACTCTTGCTTGACTTGGCCTCTATAGTTTTTAATTACAGAATTGCAGGAAAGTTGTAAGTGTAGACTGCTAACGTTACGTCACTGCTGTTTCAATGCAATGTGGCCCAACTTTCCAGTTGAACGAGCAGTACATATAGATATAATAGATATAGGTAGCCTATTGATAACTTTTGAAACCGGAGGAAAATCCTGAAAAAATGGTAATTTTTTCCCACTTCGTGGTCGCTTGACTAAAAAAAAAGAACAAGAGGCTCAACTCCCGGAAAATACAGTTGAACGGGCAGTAGCTATAGATATAAATAGGCATTTATAGCTTTCAAAACCGGAGGAAAATTCTGAAAAAATGTAAATGTTTCCAATTTCGTGGTCGCTTGACTAAAAAAGAAAAAGAAGCTCAACTCCCGGAAAATACAGTTCATCTTTCACATTAACCGGTGGTTGATAAAAAAAGGGTCAACTTTCCGGTCCAGCTCCCGAAATAGTCACCGTAGCGTTCCCACAGTGCTGACGTAAAGTATATTAGTCGAATTTACCCTTATATGTAACCAAAATCATCCGAAAAGAAGACATATCATCTTAAAAGAGGACCTATGGAAACTCTATGATAACTAGATTTGCAACACGTGACTCGCGGTTGAATACGCCGAAATGCACACTGCTTCGTCGGCTAAAAGCAGCATGATTAGTAATCCTATAGTCAGGGCCGTAGCTGTCGCACCCCAAACCCCCCAATTGAGGGGGGCCAAGCTCGAAGGGGGCACAACATTATTTCGTGAGTTAGTATAAATTATAGAGTATTTTTTTTAAAAAATATACAACTTTAAAAAAAAATCGCCACATATCTTGATTATTAGGCACTCTTCACCAAGAAAAAATACGCAAGATTTATAGAAATGGGCATATCACCATTGGCCCTGACAGCACCACAACGCACCAAGACATATAAAGTTTTAGGCCATGTAACATGAGACTCCAAGATGTGTGTCAGAACGATCGGCAGCTGACAAAAAACTTCGAAATACCAGAAAACTCGTTATATGTACAAAATACATATAGGTTTAATTGTCCATATAGGCGCCTAAAAGACTGGCACCGAATGTTGTTGTCTTGGCACTCTGAACCTCACAAGACAAATACCATCCCGCAAGAAAGAAAGGTATATGCCAGTGAAGAAATACCAATCTGAAATCGCGTGATCTTTCAGTTTAGTCCGTTTGGGCATGTCTACATTTTTTGATAGAGCAGACAGGAGGTCACGAAATAACAGCATGTGAAGAATTCATACTTAGGGGCCCGTCCGCCCGAAGATGTTTAATTTTACGTGGACTGCAGTTTCAAAAACACTTCTCACTCAGCTCTACCGGTTAATCTGATTACGTGGGTAAAGAGGACAGCCATGCAATTCCCGATCTTATTCACCGATTTTACATGAATTATCGAAATATTCGCGCGTCCCGCTGTCTCACTAAACAGTACAACTTTAATTTCGTTGCGAAAGCGAACAACGTGATGCGGGGTCAGTTTATCACCCTATGGGTGTCTGGGGTCCTGACGAAGTGCTGTTACAATCCCGCCAGCGGTTATACCCCCGAAGATGTTCAACTACTATCGAGGGGGCCTATACCTTTTAAAACACACCTCACTCAGCTCTACCGGTAAATCAGTTTACGTGAACAGAGACAGGATGAAAATTGATAGCAATACACGCAATTCCCGATAATATTGACCGATTCAGTCATGAAACTAAAGAAATTTCTCGCGCTTTGCGCGTTTAGGCCAGGTAAGCTCACTCAACGGACACCCAATTCAGCAGATAAGTAGCGGTAAACAGCCCAGCAAACACCCGATATTCCATGGATTTACTGGTATGTCCACAATTGTTCCAACTCGTCCCACCTCCCAAGGTTAGTTACTGAGGACTTGCTCAGTTTGTCACAAATTGGACGTCCAGTTATGTAACTCCAGGTGACTTCCAGTGGAAGAAATTTTTAGAATCTTCCTATTCCCGTCACCAATGAATATTCCAGAGGATGTCATGGTGGTCAGTCACCTGGATGCCACGTACATGGGAGTTCATCAGGATGCCCCTACTTGGATATCGTTTTCATGGAGTCCAGCTGGCTTGTTCAAAATAAAGACTCTCTCTCTCTCTCTGTTCAAAATGGCATATTATCATTATTCATCCCCACGTGGGATGCACAATTGCACATGCACATCTCGCGGACGAAATCGTAAGACATATAGGCTATATAGCCATTTATTGGTGTCCTGTTTTTTTTTTTTAAATAGAATATATCGCAATCCTGCTTTGTATTGATTTAATGAAATTGTTAATAAGCTGAACTATAGGCCTAAAGAGACATATAGCAGGACCCAGGCGTGCACCTGCACAACTGCACAGTGCACATCATGGCGAAATGCGTGTTCTGAATATGTATACTATCCCAATATGGTGAAATACAAGAACAAATATGAGCATCAAGGTGAAATTTTGATGCATGTGGCGGCATTACAACGTGATTCAGTAAGCATGATACGCCATGACCAATCAATGATATATATCATTGGACCAATTGACCATTCGTAGCGTAGCACACAACACGTCAAGTCTGGTATCTCAACAATCGCGGCCCAGACAGCCTTCTTCTTTCTCCGTCACGTGATACCTGCTCAGTGCAGCGCGACGGCGCGTGCTTCTGGCATTTGAATCTGAGTTGATGTCTGTGTGACTGATGCGACGAGTTTCTTAATTCTTAGAGATAATGGACGCAGACAAAACAGTCATTGATTAGATTGAGAAGCTGTACGAAGCGAAAGCTGAAGACTTGCTGTCTGTTGTTAGTGTTGTTGATACAGAAACTCTACCCGAACCGCTCCAACAGTGAAACAGTTTGAAATGGTAAGAGTTCTAATTAATAATGATATAGAATGATGCGTAAATAGACTTAACCACCGTATACACTTCTTGTGAGCGTAATTTAGCTTCTCCTTTTTCGTTGATAGGTTGTGTTCAATATCGATAAATGGTAGAACACTCATTGTTTGTTACGCCTCGTTATTTCTTGGAATGCAGATACGCCATACTGCATGTGAAGTGTGAACACGCTGCAGTATGATTGAAACGCCATAAACACCTATTTGGTGATTCATTCCAATAGCAATGTTTTGCTGGTCGGTAGACTGAATGTTCCTCAAGATAGTGATAAAAATATCTCATGTATTTGCGCGGTCAAAGGCATTTATATATTGCTTGATCACTGGCTAACTCTATATGGATTGTACTAGTTTGGTTGCGCCTGAGACTGATTGCCGCCATTGTGGATTATTCCCAATTAACAACTCTTGCTAAAAGTATTCTGCTGACTTTTCCTTCAAAAACCGGATAAAATGAGTACATTTGCTGAAAAGTATGTCCCATATACAACCTATATGAGTAATTGATTATGAACAAGTGCAAGTTATACTTTGATTATCAAAGTATAACTTGCACTTGTTTGATAGGATACCATGATTGATTATTATGTAGTTCATTATTAATGACTATGCCCCTTTGCCTATATGGAATCTCTTTCCATTTTTTGAAATAAATCCTGCGTGATGAGAGCTTTTCTATATAGAATAATTAAGGAATTAAACAGAAAATCCTGCGTGACGTTGCCACCAATTCCACTCCGGCCCCTTTGTAGTACATGATACGCTCTTGCCGTGGCCAAATTCACCCTGTATATATAGCCGCACCCCAGACTGGAATCGGTGGTTGTTTTCGACAACATGTTGTGCGTGACAGACACATTTCTCGCGTGATTGAAAAATTTCATTCGCGTGGCGGAAATATTTTTCGCTCTGATTCGATACTGAATTACTTTTGAACGACAATATGTGCTGAAATAGACCTGGTATACACCGGACTAAAGTTACACCGTATATTCGCTGTTGCGCGAATGCCACGGTTGCTTGCGTTCATTGTAAAGCGCAAGCGCCTCATTCTGCATCTGGACTATGATATCGCTTTGTGACGTCAGCAGAATTCATTAATCGGCGTGATGAGATATAAATGCTCGCGTGACAACTGATGTTAATATACAAGCACATTGTCTAAACGTGATAAAAGGCATTATTTAAGATTATGTTGACTCCCTCTTCAAGTTGAGGAAATGCATGTGCCGCAATCAAACCCTCAACTAAGAGCCGCGGTTTGGCCTTTATCGCCCAGCGAATCTCGGCTATCAAAATGAATTATCGAATTACCATTGATGACGTAATCATATTCTGGGTGATTCACAGTAGCCAATATTCTCGCCAACAGTAACCTGATAACTGATTAGTGTGTAAATGTACTATAGGCAGCATGCTTGCACCCGCATCGGTTTGTTTTTGTTTCGCGTACTGTCAGATGACTTTAATACAACCATTCTGATTTTTTACCTAGATATCAGCAATGTCCGCCGTTGGTGATGACCACGTCAAGCAGACTGCACGAAGAATGCATTATAAAGTGTGTAGTGTACCGTCAACATAATGAAGTACTTAAATACATCATGGGCTTCAACTTGACAAAAAAGAGCACGGAACAAGTGGTGCCTGTATAATATCATTTTCTGTAAGTTGAATGGTAGGCCTACCTATCATATGCGAAAATCAATGTTCAGAATCTATTCTCAGGCACGGGATACGAAATCCATTCATCAGCAATACGAAGTGTGGCGCCAGGCCCAGGCAAGAAAGTTGGAGAGCAAACGATGGTAAAATGAATAGCTTCGATACAATTTGCAAAAACCGAAGGTGGTTAAAGAATTTAGTGTTGGTACTCAATCAGTCGTAGCATCATATCATACATTTCTGCTCAAGTTCAAGCAGAATAATTTGCGATAAATTTATGAAAAGTAAATATTTTCTACACGCTTCGCGCAACATGTAGTCATTCGATTTCTTGCTTTTAATATTGTTACCCCTTTTTGAAAATGAATAATATTGTTACCCCTTTTTGAAAATGAATGAACGCCTAATGTATCAGATTGAGTCCAACTATATTCTCGATTACGAGACAAAGTGTCATTCAACATATGCGACCTAGCGTTTGCGCTCGCAGAAAGACCGTCGACTATGAAACCTTAGGGTTGTTCAGATTTGAAAAATTGTCAGGAAACTTCGACCATTGTGATCCAAATGATGGTTTAGTACATAAAAACACTTTTATGAGCTATTATGGTCATCTTCATCGTTATCTTCCTTTTCCGCAAAGCCCCTAAAGATCCTGAGGTCGTTTCTCCTTACTACAGCTGATACACCAGAGTGTTTACGTTCACGCAGTGCTCCGTAGTGTTGACCGTGTAACCAGTTTGTAGCTTTTGTGCAGTTGTCAGTTGAAAACGGTTGTGTAGAAATAAGAAAGGGCAAGGTAATATATTTGTTTTCAAAATTGTACTTGAATGCTGACTTATAAATGTCAGATGTATCTCCGTTTTCCTTTTCAAAATCTGTCTATCGTGTTCATGGGAAGCATGTATTAGTTGCACGGGTAACACTTGTTTGTTATGGATCGTACATCGAGTGAGCGCCGTTGGGTTGCAAGTTGAGAACAAAGGCACCTAGTTTTTAGCCAGTAAATGCTATTGAAAGGTCTGTAATGTGTAATGTCAGTAATATTTTTCTCAATTTTAGTGTATCTTTAAAAAAACAAGTTATATAATTTGATGGTATAGTGCAATTTAGTTGAAGAAGAATGTCTGAAGAAAAGCGGAGAAAGGTTGTGTCAGACCCACCAAAAACAAGATCAAAGTCGGGTCACTACTTGATCGGATATTCATCTGAGTGTATAAGTCATTCCAAGTTACCGACTCTACGTCAGATTCTACAGTATTTGCTATATCTGAAAGAAAACTGCCCTAAGACTACCAAAACGCAAGAAGTTCTTCTTCAAACTGTTAAAGAGGTTGCCAAAGTATGGAATATGGCAAGAATACCCATGAAACAATTGCAGAACATTGTTTCCATGCTGCGAAAAGTTCATGACACTTGGTATGATCTTAAAAAGAGCAAGGATCGGTCAGGTGATGTTGGGGGGAAGCGCCAAGCATTTTGTGATAAACTCGATAAGTTGTGGGACATTGGACATTCCGAAGCAATATCACTTATAAAAAATGATTCGCAGTTGTCGCCATCTCAAAGGAATGAAGACGTCGCATTTTATGTGGACCAACAGCATTCTCGCAGTGCACGACTCGCAGGAAAAGATAATATCTTTGAAAGAAGCCAGGCACAGATTCCAACTGAGATCAGTGACTATACCAATTTCAGCATCTGCGAGCACAAGTTCTAGTGATGAATTTGTCACATTAATGTCCTCGTCATCTGGGGAGGAAACCAGTACTCCACCCTCTGAATATGATGCTGCAATCAAATATCCATCATTTATTAAACTTCAAGCCCCAAGAAACTTGTTAGATGACAAACATATTAGTGATGTGCTGGACCGTCTAAAACTGACTGATAACCAAGCAACTATGCTACTTAGTGCTTTCATACAGGCATGCGGAGGGGATATTGACGACTTTGTGCTATCCAGATCAAGTATAAAGAGACATAGAGAGGCTAATCGCCTTGAGGTTTCGCATGAAATATTTGAATCATTCCAACAAGACCTACCCAATCATGCTGCTATACACTGGGATGGAAAGTTGACAGAAGACAGATTTGGAACAAGCTATGAAGCATTGGCTATGATATTGTCTTCTTATCCTCAGCATACAGATGGGATGTTACTTGGAATTCAGAAGATTGATCATGCAACAGGCGAGATTCAAGCAAAAACTGCATTTCAATTGATATCGGATTGGAATCTGCAGAACTCCATTTCTGCATTGGTATTTGACACAACATCGAGCAATAGTGGGTGGAAAAAGGGGGCTGCAAAGTTATTGGAAGACCTCATAGGTAAAAAAATGTTGTATCATGCTTGTCGCCATCATGTATTGGAGTTGGTAGTAAAGAGTGTTTGGAAATGTATCTTTGGATGTCAAACCACGGGTCCCGAAAATACAGTATTCAACAATTTCAAAAAAAAAACTGGACAAAAATAGACAGAACTGCTCCAACTCGAATTTTGGAAGTCCCAGAGGATTACAGTGAGAGAGCTGCCAATGTCATAGCTCATTTGACACAAGCCTTCAACAAAAAAGATTTCTTTACTAGGGATGACTATAAACTCTGCGTCATCAACACCTTAGCTATCTTAGGTGCTCAGTTTCGTGCAAATCATCAAAGGCCGGGTCCCACTCATCATGCCAGGTGGATGGGAACTATTCTATATTCTCAGAATATGTTCATGTGGGCTGATCAGATGCAATATTCAGAATGTTTCATTCGTCAACTGAAACGCATGAACTTGTTTCTAAGTTTATTCTATGTTCCCGCTTGGCTGGATTGCAGCATTGGGCGCGACGCTCCAGGGAACGACTTGCGTTTCATTCAAGAGATGCACGGATATACAACTACCGACAAAGAGGTTGCTGAATCTGCTTGCAATAAGTTGATGAAACATCCATGGTACATTGTGGAAGAAACTGTGGTTTATGCCCTATTCTCGGAAAAAGAAAGTTACCATACCAGAAAAAGTATTGCAAGCCGGCTACTGGAAGTTGAAAAACCGCAAACCTATCGACGGGGACCACCTGTTTTCTCGTCGGAGAGGACTATAGACGGGAGCACCACTTTGGCTGATTTAGTGGGCCCTCAGTCATGGCATTTGTTCATCGAATTTAAGTGTTCTGGAGAATGGTTGAATCAGCCTGTGAAACAATGGCCTGAGTATGAATCATACAAGATCATGAGTCGTTTTGTTAGTACTGTTAAAGTCGTGAACGACGCTGCGGAACGAGGAGTCAAACTCAACACCGACTATGCTGCTATCATCACAGATGATGAACTTCGGAAGAAAAGTTTGCTGCAAGTTGTTGCGCAACACCGCCAGAAGTATCAGAGCTTCAAAAAATCTGCACTAAAATTCATTTAAGCCCTGCCTAAAACTTGCTTAAGTGACTGGAGCATGCCGCGATCCATTTTTTTTTGGTTTTTATGCTTACTAATTCATAACATATTTTCAGTGATAATAACAATTGTCGCAAGCCACGAAAATGTTATGATGTAGGCCTACTGATATTTTTGGCAATAATCTGCTTCATAATTTGATTGTGCAAAATGTTCTCGCAATAAATTCATTGAGTTTCAGAAACATACATCTTCTTCACTTGACTCTATTCTTGTTTCAAGAGCAAGCCTAGTATCATGAACTTGTAGTACTTTCACAATGTTGCTCCATAGATATCCTTGTCATATTCCACTCTATGGCAACAGGAGAGTCCTGCGTTTTCGTCGTCTTCGAGCAGAAAGAGATTACTCAGTATTTTGCAAATGAACCGAATTTGAGGCGGAGACACTGACATTCCTACATTACATTCCTACTTAATAGTTCTTTCACCAACAGTCGCAAAGTAAAAGTCACCTGGAAATGCATGCATTTGTTTCATTCATACAACAGCTGTAGCAGTAGGCCTACAGATTACAACACATATTCCTGAAGGTAGCTCAGGTATATGTAGTTCAGTGCAATTGTCAAAAAATATATCTTAACTCGATATTTCCCGCATTTATACTGTTATTATCAACTGCAAGCTTCCCTAAAGGTACAATCATCACCGCTGAGAACTGCTTTGCATTATGAGCTAGGTAAACACAGTCAGGGGAATCCCCAATAATTAGGAGAATTGGACCCTGATCTTTGGGGGCTTTGCGGAAAAGGAAGATCACGATGAAGATGACCAAAATTGCTCATAAAAGTGTTTTTATGTACTAAACCATCATTTGGATAACAATGGTCGAAGTTTCCTGATAATTTTTCAAATCTGAACAACTCTAATGAAACCTAGGCACAAAATGATTGATGCATGTTGGTCGAAGCTTTCGAAATTGATATGTCCAGGCGCTGAATAGTCCAGTCCTGGCAAACTAAGCCCAGCGATATACTGCAGGCCCGCAATATAGTCAAGTGACAATATTATTGAGCTATGAACTTCAAAAACTTTTCGCGCTTCGCGCGGCTAGTAGCCCGCGCAATATTTCGGCGTTCGAATGTGGCCCTTTGGCTGAAAAGGTTGGCCAGCCCTGCACTAGTGCGACAACAGATATTGTAATTATATTTTTGTGAAACTATTGTCGTCACCATGTAACTTGCATGTATCAGTTCCGTTTTGGCGTTTGTGCTTCTGTTTTTGGTAATTTTTTCATAGAACTCGGAACGCAATATGCATTTTTCCGCAATCGATATTTGCAGTGTTAAGGGATTATTTAATGGAAGTATTTCTTACGGAAATTTCAAACGTTGCATTGCATCAAACAAGCATTGTTCAATCTATGCAGAATTGCTGGGCGGTCTGTATGTTTGACAGCCCTGATGTAATGGAATTTGGCTTCTTGCCAACATGGGTAGTCGAAGTAAAAGTAGTCAGTACTGCTCAAGTAATACATGATTTCTAGTGAAGTATATGTAGTGGTTTACAAGACATGTTAAACCTACCTCTCAAGGAAGCCGTTAGTGTGATGTCGTAAATTTGGACGAGGTGTCGCTTGATTTTTGCATACAACCGTAAGTGGCATTTAACAAATTAAAGTATTCAACGTTGGGACTCTAGTGGAAGTAGAAGTAACAGGAATTTATACTGGAGTATGTAATGATTTACGGAGTATGTTAAAACTACTCCAAGTTGAAATTGAAGTTGAAAGGAACTCGAGTTGTTTGAAAATGGTAGATTGGGTTGTAATGTTTCATTCTTTTACCATGTAATGGTCCGAACATGGGTAGCCGAAGTAAAAGTAGTTGTTTTTGGTACTTAAGCTGAAGTAGAAGTAACATCATAAATTTCAACTGAAGTAGAAGTAGCAATTTTCAAGGTATGTCAAGATTATTTCAAGTGGAAGTAGAAATATAAGTTGATAAGTACTCGAGAAGTGGTCTTCGTCGAACAGGAGTTAGTTCTCAAGCAGACATGTACCGGTAAGTAACGTAAATCTGTAGTGAAGCATATGTAGCACTTTCCAAGGCGTTGTATAACTACATCGAGCAGAAATAGGCAACATACGGAATTCACTGACATTGCTGTATATATTTCAGCCACAAGCGCCGAGAAAAAACGTTTTGGTGCAGCCACTTGTGATTGACGACGAAGAAAAAGAATAGGCACTCGTCATCTGCAAACGGTGCATTGATTTAATTCTTGCAGAATGAATTTGTTCTGAACGCTTTTTGTAATGCTCGTTTTAAATTGTTGCGGTTACTTTATTCCTGCGATACCATTCTTTCATTTCATCAATCTTTTGCACATGGACTGTTCCATTAGCTTCGAGTTGTCCCAACAGTTGCAGTGTCTTATATTCCTGTGACACCTTTTTTTATGTAATTAATGCTTTTTTACCCTGACTATTTGTCATTAGTTTGAGTGGTATTAGCAGTTGCTGTTTGCTAAACTCCTGTGACACATTTTCTGTGATTGCTTGTCGCAATATGATTTTTTACTTCAGCCTTGACTGTGTTAAGTGGTAGTAGTTCTCGCCTTATTTCACATTTTGTGTTTCGTAAATTAGATAGTTGTAGTTTCGTTGATAATAACCAATATCGTATTTGTATTTTGCCAGTTTCATTCCCCACTCACCCAATATACGCTGTGTGTGAGCTGATATGATGTTCTATCCCATGTTGTTAGTCGTGAGGCGTTGAACCAGGTATGGAGTGGAGATGATAAAGGGGGCGAATGACACTTCCATAGGGAGTGGCGTCATGTCCACAGTACGTCAGGCGTGTCCATAGGGAGTGGCGTCATGTCCACAGTACGTCAAGCGTGTCCATAGGAAGTGACGTCATGTCCACAGTATGTCAGGCGTGTCCATAGGTAACTACGTGACGTCCAGGCCAGGTCAGCCGCGTCCATGACGGCTCTCTCCAAGTCCACAGCACGTCATTGCGGACGTACTCAGCGAGTGGACAGGACGTCTCTAGTTGTCGACAAACCCACTCCAGGGAGGTAACGGCCGGAAGTAACCGGATGTCCTGCCAGCTATTCCACCGGAAGTCAACTGGACATCGAGTGTTTGCTGGGAGTGTACAGTTTCGAAATCTCGTAAGGGTGATAAAACTACTCCGAAATAGCCACGATGACTGTTTGGGTCCGTTTCATTTCCGTAGTATTCGGGCTGCCCCGACCGTACCCCGAAATTCTAAATTTGGCCCTCACACCGAAAAAGTTTGGGAGCCACTGACCTATACCATTAAGTTTTTTTTACAAACATTAGCATTCATCAACAAATCACGACTCGAGTCATTACCACCTTGGTGACGCCCCTCTGTGAAAATGTCGTGTTCCCATTGCCTGAAAAACAGAGACACGTGTTTACCCCGCTGTAGAAAAGAAAGCTTTGGCCATAGTCGAGAATCTTCGAAAATGGGATTATCTCTTGAACCGAAATGAATATACATTAATTACGGACAAAAAGGCGTATATTTCATATTTAAAAAAGACAATTCGAGTAATATTAAAAATGCAAAGCTCACTGAGTGGAAACTCGAGTTAAGTTCGCCAAAGTATCAAATCATTCACTGCCCTGGATCCAAGAATATCAGACCTGATACTCTGTCTCGGGTTTGTTGTTCGTCCCCAGGCCAGCCACACATGAGCCACCAAGAGATCCACGAAGCGCTGAGTCAACCTGGGATTCGACGACTTGATCACTTTGTCCGATCCAAGAATATACTTTTTTCTATGGAGGGCGTTTAGTGATTGAGCTTTTTCAAATGGCTTTACCGACAAGATAGCGTAATGGTGAAGCGTCCGGCTTCTTGGTCGGCAGGCCGTGGGTTCGGTCCCCGGCCGGGTCAGGCCAAAGACCTGATCAGGCATTACTGGGATAGCATGAAGGGGTGGTCGCGACTTGGAAAGCCGTAAAGGCTATATATGCACTTCCTTGTCCGGCTGCATATGCACCAGTGTTGGGATGACTCAAGTCATGACTCGAGTAAGACTCGAGTCACCTTTTTCGTATGACTTGACCTGACTCGAGTCACTTTGCTAAAATGACTTCACTTGACTCGGTGTGTCAGAAATGTCGATTGACTCGTGACTCGGAGCAAAATTCACGATTCAATTTCAAGTCACAAAGTAATCGGCGTCGTTAAAAATAATTATATCTTGCAAATGGTGGGATTGTTCGCGAAACGCTGGCGTAACTCGCGTGAGAGCGACCAATCATTCGATGATCGGGTCTCCATTGCTCTCTCACAAATAAATCAACCGCAAACGAAGTAATCGAAGCTTACGTTGTCGTAAACTAATGTATAGGCTATTTCTGTTCTCTGTTCTTACCTTAACCCAGTGGTTCTTAACCTTTTTTCCTCCAGCGCCCCCTTCCAATAATTATCGTGCTCCAGCGCCCCCCAACTTCATAATGTAAGGAATGTAATAACGACAATGAGTAAGAGGGAGGGCACTTCCTCAACCCCCTAAAAACGATTGCCTTGCGCACCCATAGCGTGCTAAACCGAACTTCTGAGGGCCTCGCCACCACGAACCCCATATCGTGATTGAGATGGTCAGCAAACTTTGTGTGGCGTGGTCGCCCTAGATGCCAAAATTTTCTATAATGCATGAATGAATAGGTGGTAATTACATATATATGTCGCTATAAACTTTTTATCCTCCCAGCCCACGTAATCAGATTTACCAGTAGCACTGGGTGGGCTGTTGTATAGGAAAATGAAGGGCACGTAATTAATAATTAAACATATTCGGGCGTACCGCAGGTACAATTATTCGTTATCAGGGCCGTAAAAGCACTTCGTCACCCCCCTCCCAAAATAAAAATAAAATAAAATAAAAAAACGTTGGTCCTGGGCCCCCATCGGGTGATAAACCAAGCTTCCGGGGGACTTTACTCCCAGACCCCCATTAGGCTTTCCTCTATTTGCTGATAGCCTATTGGTTATCTGCGTTGGGTGTCTCTTTACCGTGGCAGCTATTCTCGCCTAGTCGCGCGAAGCGCGCAAGATTTCACTAATTAATGATTGAATTTGTCAATATCATCGGGAATTGCATGTAAATTGAGATTAATTGTTATCCTCTCTCTGCTCACGTAAACACATTTACCAGTAGAGCTGAGTGAGGTGCTATTTTCCCTCTAAGCTGCGCCCGTGCGCAGTGCTGACACGGTCTCTGCGCACAGAAAATCTACGTTGCGCACAACAAATCCGAAGTTATTACCTTCTTTATAGTCGTTACACACTGTTGTCCAGGGGTCAGAGCAGTGAGCTGTTGAGTGTGCGCAGACTCATCAAAATTTGAAGCGAACATTGTGAGGTTTCTTGGAAACTGTAGGGCCCGTTACTAATATTTAAACATATTCGGGCGGGCGAACCCGTTGGTATGACTTCGTTGCACGATGTTATTTCGTGCCCCGCTGTCTGCAATATCAAAAGATATAGAATCGCTCAACGGGGATATCGCCGCCCAACAGGAATATCCCTGTCGCCCGATCGTACTAAACTAAAAGACGCGCACGATTTTAGATTGGTATTTCTTCACTGAAATAAACTTTTCCCCTGCCAGATGGAATTCGTCTTCTGGGGTTCAGATTTCCAAGACAGGAACATTCGGTGTCAGTCATTTAGGCGCCCATGGACAATTAAACCTATATGTATTTTGAAGGCAATATGTAACGAAGTATTCGGTGTTAATTTGCTCTGAATACTCATCAAGGATATGTCCTATCACCACATCTTCTACTGCGAAGCCATTTTTCTCCAGTTCCCCCCATATCGCCACCTAAGCCCCCCCTCCAAAATCGCCAGCGCCCCCTGGGGGCGCTAGGGGCACGGTTTAGAATCACTGCCGTAACCAAACCTCTTTGTTCTATTGAAATTGAATTCGATAGTTTATATAGTCCTCAACCATTGGCGCAGGCTCGAATTGTATCATATCGATTTGTAAATGGTTAATGTATTGCATCTTATCAATTCGTTTCTCTAATCTCTATTTTGGCTGGTAATTATATAACTTGAGGCTATGGAACTACTTACGTAGTTTAGCAGTTCTACGTATATGTGAGCGATATAGCGCCTTCATGCGTGTATATTTACCTCTATCTTCGTTCACTGGTTCAATATCAACGACCACTCAATCTGTATTTCAGACAGCTAGCAAAATGCAATGACGTAATCAAGCCTCATACCTCGAAAAGGCAACTTGACTTGAATTGTGACTTGACTCGTGACTTGACTTGACTTGTCTCGACTTGACTCGAGTCACCTTTGAAAATCGATTGACTTGACTTGACTCGAGTCAAAATGCGCAATGACTCGAAATTACTCGTGACTCTAAGGTAGTGACTTGATCCCAACACTGATATGCACATCATGCACTCATCATATATGCATATGCAAAGATCGTGTGTATGTGTATCATGAGTCGGTGTATATGCCGCAAAAACATCAAGGACTAAATAAACTACGTCCTTTCCTTTCCTATCATGGTTTTGAATATCTAAAACGGCAGAAACTTTCAGAGATGAACCAGTCGCTGCGGTGATCTATGCAAAAATGCTCACGCCGACCATATCTTCGCTTCGAGACAGGGAAGAAATTTGTGATATGACAATCCAGGTCGACGATGAAAGTTTTCCAGTCCACCACATTGTGTTGATTGCTGCATCGAATTACTTTTACGAACTCATAAAGGGTGATATTAACCACATGAATGGTGATGGCGTCTTCTGACTCGTATCAATTTGGTTACGAATATGATATGACTATGGTTAGGATATGACTATAGTTACGAGACACCGGAAGTGATTGTTGGGGTACGAGATACCGGAAGTGATTGTTGGGGAAAGGCGTAAGTAAATACGTCAGTGTCGTGGGGTTAGGGGAGGCAATAGCGAGGCAGTGCCTCCGATGTCACCAGGGATGAGTGAGAGAAAATTGTAAACCCATCAATGGTTATTGGTATCTTCTATCGACGTTTATGGCTGACTATAGTTTCAACATTTTTATCCCCAAAATCATGCAATTTGGATGTATATTATTTACTGTTCGAAAATAAAGCGCGAAAGGATAGATAAGACTCGGATGAGGCACATGCAGGCGGGCCAAGCCTCACCTATGACAGCGAAACTCATCGTAAATGGCTTAGAATTTATAATCACCGATATTGATCAAAGGTAATTGTCGCGCTGATTCTTAAAATTCAAGTATTAATCGACTCCTCGCGCTGATTCTTAAAATCCAAGTAATATTCGACTCCTAGAATTCTTGGCGTTACGTTGCGTTACACACCTACATTGCAAGCGGTGCTGAAAAACTAATAACCAATCAAGAAAATGAATAGGAATCGCGTTGGTTTTAAGTTGAAATTGTAACTGTTAATGTCACTTCCTCGGAATTGCATTTCCCGGCGTAGAGCAGGAAGACATTGTGTATTTCGAATCAAGGTATCGTGCAATACAAGATTTCTAGGCGCGCGATGATTGGTTTATCGAATTTGCGAGTGGTGCTAGTCGCCGGTGAGACGGCAACTTAAATTTGGGGATTTTGAAGAGGGCGGTACGAGCACCTAACAATGGATCTGTATTGACCTCTCAAAGACATGTTTGCGCTGCCACGAGAGTAATTATTCTCACCGTCACGAGAATTTACGAAAAAATTTGCTGCAATATTGATAAATTAAATACAAAATTAAAAATTTCTGAAAGAGCCACATCTTATATACCCAAAAGAGCCATATATGACTCGCGAGCCATATGTTCCCGACCACTGGTATAAGAGGTATTGTTGAAATTACCGGAAGCGGTGAGACAGGTCTGAAAATTCTTCACACAGAAATTAAGTTGATCGCGCTATGACGACCAGGACCCCCGTTTTCGGTTGTTTTGGGGTACAGTTAACTCCCGGTTAAGTACGCACCCGTTTAAGTTCGCATCCCAGATAAGTACGCAAAAATTCTTCACAAATTACGGGTTCAAATTTTTAAACAATTCATTCATTTCAAGGAAACGGGAAGACTTGCACGGCGCATGCTATCATTCCAAAGTCACAGAATATCTTTCGGCTCAGGAAACCGACTAACGGATGCTCGAAACTTTTTGTCTCTTCAGACATCAAAGCAGAACGCTTTCGAATAACTTCGCGGTTTTTCAAAATCTTTCGGATAGCAGCTTCACTCATGCCATACTTCTTTTACTCGGAGAGGACGGCACACAAAACTTGGCGATGACTTTCAATGTTTGGGATTCACTTTAACGCTACGCTTACCTTTACCTGACATCATGCGAACGAGAAAATTGTACCAAAACAAATTACTTGCGGTGAACTGTACACTAGCAGAAAAGAATGGCATACAAAGCCACACACGAGCAACGCATCGTGAATTACGTAAATGCAAAATTAGTGCATTGCGTAGCCTAGGTGGCTGTTTAACTGCTAAGTTCGCCCTACCACATAAGTTCGCACAAACTAGTCAGGATCAAGTTGCGTACTTAACCGGGAGATGACTGTATTTTGGTAAGGGACCGTGAGTCATTCGAAAGATTGCCAAGGGACCGTCTCTTGAATTTTTCTAATCAGTTTGAGAACCACCGAGTTAACAGCACAAACAAACAGACAAACAAGCATGCTGAGCGCGGCCGACAACTATATATTGGTGTAGTCCTGGACGGAGACGGAGATTGGCGTGTCCATAATTACATAATCGTTATTACTTCGCACATAGTCGTCAGATCCCATATAGGTTTCAGTGAGGTAGCCTACTTAGCATTCTTTCTAGTCCGCACGCCAGATTGAAAGGTGGGGTTGCAGAACAGTTTTAAATCGGAATTAGGCGTATCGGGGTCGCGACCACAAAAAGGTAGGGGACCCCCGGTCCGGCGAATATTTTTTGACATTTTACGGGTCCGCGAGCTTAAAAAGGTTGAGAACCCCTGGCCTAATGCGCGATTCAGTATCGAATCACTCAGGTACTCCATGTTGGCCAGCCCTAACTCTCCATACCAGTGGCTCCCAACCTTTTTAGATGTCGGAGCCGCATTTAGAAGTTCAAGAGTACGCATAGAGCGGAGCCGCATGTAAACACTCGAGTAGGTTACTCATAACGAAAATTTCAAGTCACCTATATAATAGCCTATGCCTATTGCCTACCTCACCATCCAGCTAATCCAATACCATGCATAAACTTCTATAGATTCGATATCGGTTATTTTAGCATTGATATATGGAGGTTGGCGAGTGCTGTTCATTGAAATAACCTTAAAATGCATATCATTATTACAGCATACTATTATTATATCGTTTTGTGATAGCTCTTCATTCTGTGATAGCTCTTCATTCATTCCAGCACAAGTTTGTGGGGGATTTGAAGCTGATCATTATTGGACTTAGACTTGACTATAAGCCGTTATGTTGATATTACTAAAATTGTGTCGAAATAGACTCTTCGTAGTGACGACATATAAAGTTCTATCACCAGCAGAACTCAAGATATATCCTTGTCGGACGGTTATTCGTTATTGAATTTGACGCTAGTCTGCAAGAATTCTCTTCCCCGGTTTTCCGAAGCGGCCTTCGATGGCTTCAGAAATAACTATTACCCCTCATTTTCGCATTTATATACAACAATTGACTAATAATATTCATAGAAACAAACAACTAGTGTCTTCAATTATAATTTTGTGGTTTGAGGTCAATCCGAGTCACATGAAGGCTACTTTAGAGCCGTAGTTGGGAATCACTGATCTACACCAAAAAAGGTGTCGCGTACGACAACGTACCGCAGTGTACAGTACATACCCCAAAATCGCCAATTCAATGTAATTTGTTGCGGTGGTGATCAGGGGTTTGGAGCAGGAGCCGGAGCTGGAGATAGTTATTTGAGGGGTAGCTCCGGCTCCGACGTATTTCATAAGATGCTATTCTATTTGCAACAACCATATATGCTGATTTCACATAATTCAACAGCAGGCCTTCGCGAAATTAAGCATTTTTTACCTCTGGCGCTACATTTTCCGACTAACCATGTTCCTGGGGATTTAACAGCATAGCAGTCATATATTCAATGGTCAATTTTCATAAATGAGTTCCGAACCTCGGTATGCTAGATATCCCTGTGAATATTTTGGGTATTCGATATACCCGCAATTTCATCATCAGCACAACTTTGTTGGCCAATTGTAATGTTCGAAAATAATGATAACTATGTATATTACGCGAAATGGGAGAAAGGATAAAATCGTCATTTCGTTGCACAAGTCGATATGACGAGCACGAGTCGAGAAATTCTATCTTATCGTTGATATGAATCGGATGAGCAAATACTCGTTCTTTTGTGGGTAATCGGGCCGCGAAATTGGACAGTGTTATTGAGTATGCAATTATGCATGCGAATTGGAATTCATTATTGCGCAAGTAGTATAGTAGATCGGTCGTGACCTGGCAGGGGCTCTTATGGGTGCGGCGGTGACCTGCCTGAAAACCCGCGGTGATGACCCCACCCTTTGAGACCCCCCTATCGGTCGTGACCTGCCATTGTTTCTTATGGGTGCGGTGATGACACCACCCTTTCAGGTATAGGCTGCGGCGATGATATACCTTGAAAACTCGTGTTGGTGACCCCACCCTTTCGGTATAGGCTTCGGCGATGACCTGCCATGGAATGTTTGGTACTGAACTAACGTTGTGGGTATAGGCTGCGGCGATGACCTGCCATGGATTGTTTGGTAGTGAACTAACGTTGTGGGTATAGGCTGCGGCGATGACCTGCCATGGAATGTTTGGTAGTGAACTAACGTTGTGGATATAGGCTGCGGCGATGACCTGCCATGGAATGTTTGGTAGTGAACTAACGTTGTGGGTATAGGCTGCGGCGACATGGTGACCTTTCAGGAGAAATGATTTGACTAACGTTGTGGGTATAGGCATCTCTCGACCGGTAACCCTTTTCGGTATATGCATCACTCAACCGGTGTTAGTATAGCCATCTCTCGACCGGCGTTGAATATGTATCAAGTAAATAGTCACGTGGTTGGTCCTTAGTTAATGCGTATATCGTAAATTATTATATATGATGGCATAGTTCAGTCGTGACAAATGACCGATCGTGTTCTAAGTCTTTCCTCGCTATTGATCGCTAGCTGAATAAGACTTCAGATCGGATTATTCACACCCTGTATACCGCTGTTTCGCACCTACAGAATAGTCTGCTGTTCACAGTCGTGACTTCACCGCGATAGCGCAATTTTCGAATCAGTCGCATGGTAATGTTTTGCTATTTAGTTTACCACAGAGCCGGTGTAGACGACGATTCGAATACCAACAATAGCCGCGTTCACATACTAACACTCCAAAAAGGTGTGAAATATTTCCTACGACCACTCACAAGATAGCACATCAGAATAGTCATCTCTCGTGGTTTGATGTTACAAAGATAGGAATCACGCACAAGTAATATTTTGGTAATAAGTTTGTCACATAACCGGCGTAGACGGTGAAACCAACAATAGCCGCGTTCACAAACTAACACTTCAAAAAGGTGTGAATTAGGTTGCAAACCCCGCAATCACTCACAAGATACTATTTTGGTACTTAGTTTGTCACAGAACCGGATTTCACTGGTAAAATATAATAAGTAACGAATAACAGAGCCGGCGTAGACGGTGATTCGAATACCGACAAATTTTCACTTATTTCTGCCCCAACCTCTGTGAAGTTGACGCTTATTCAAAAAAGGTGTGAAATAATTGTAAAATCCTACGTCGGTGACGCGATAATGCATCAGACATAGCGATCTAGTTATAGTACGGTGTCGGAATCCATTCGCGAGATGTTCTATAGGTAAATTGAGATAATCCGAAACGAAATATTTTGACTTTGGCGTAGTGTGAATTGAAATAGGATTGACAAACATGACTATCAACTTTCCCACAGTCCCATATTGATATTATACGCACATTGATTTGAAACAAGTAATGGAACATTGCAACTCTATTCGCGATCCGACTTTTCGTTTGTCAAAGCGACATTTTAACATCTTACCATACTCAAAAGAATTATTTACAACATTAACAAGTGTTCAAAATCTAGTTTCACTTACTTGATTATATCACCGCAACTCACAAATTTGAATTAATTCACCATGGTTGTATTCGTGTGTTCGGTCTTTTTTATTCAATTGTAAAGATCGTTACTATTCTGAAGACAAAGTAAGCTATTTACTAATCGACACATAAACGACTTGACATAAACATATTATATTTTGAGTATACGAGATTTGAATGTCTGAACAATAACTGAGAAATAATTTATCACTATAAAATACGTATCTTACAGCGTAAAAGATGTTTGAATGTCAGCAACTCTGTACGGTCATAGTTACTACCACTAATTTACCCGACCAACTCGTCATGATCATCCCTGAAATCAACACAAATATGACCACTGACTTGAGTTAACCACAAAACAGCATCAAGTTTTAAATCCACTCGTAGCTTACGGATTATTTGAATGCTGGTTATGTTTTGTTGTAATTGAGCTAACGAAATAGTATTACGTCTCGACATCTTACCATCTTACCATATTCAAAGAATCAACCACGAAAACATTATCAAGTAAATCCGTTAACCGACCAACTCAAACAGTATCAATACGAAAAACAACCAAACATACACGAATCCATACAATCACTAAAACCTAAAATCCATAACAAACTCGGTTGTATTCATATCCCAACGCATCTTTTTTATTCAACTTGGAAAGTCGTCACTATTCTGTAAGATAGAGGAATTACTACGCGGTATATTCTGCAAGACAAACTAATTATTACTCGGTATATTTTGTAAGACAAAGTAAATACTACTCGGTGTGCGGTTTGGGATTAACATAATATGTTTGAGTAAATGAGATTTGCCAGTCTAACCGTCGTAGTTGAGAATTCATTTCTTACAATCGAACGCCAGTGCTACATTGAAAGTTATCATGTTGTAAACATCCTTATTGACACATTGATTTGACATATGTAATAGTTGATCATGACTTGATTATTAAATTATTTGCGTTAATTAGATCTGCATTGTGGTAAATGTTATGACAGCAACAAACTTTTCAGTACCAATGTTATTAACATATTAAGCTGTAAAACTATGCGTGTCTGAAATGTTTTTGATTTGAAAGATATTCCGTGTTTGTACAAATCACTTTGCGTATTACGGATATCAGAAAATATTTTCACAAATGTAGTTGTTTCCAGTAACCAACACTAAAGATGGCACAACAATTTCGTTATCCAAACATTGAACACCCGATGCAAAATGCTTTATTGGTCAAATTCGTGACGGCTAATTGAAACGACTACGTATAGAGTCAGTATATTACAATTTCATGTCGTTACTATTGAATCCAGCAATTGATACAATTTGTTGTCGGAGTTGTGACAGCGCATTGAAACATACACAACTTACAGAGTGTGAAAATATCACTTTGGGTATCGAGTACCGTTTGAAGCGTGCGATCAATACATAATTCCGTTCGCACTCTTTAAGACGTTGTGAAGTCTACAGATTTACACTTCAAGACTTTGATCAACACATATGCAATTTGGAATATCTTTACTGGATGCATCCTATTCTACTAGACTTGAGTAATACACAAAACTCATAGCATTAACAAAATCGCAATAGGCGCTACACTGAAATCTACGAAATGTGTTTCTATTGTTGTTAGTGATCATAAATTATCATTTGAATAAGTAATTGTAATCATAACACCAAACTTGCGAAAGTCATTGCCATAACAAAAGAATATTGTAGGTTGCTTGCTAAATGTATGCCGGAAATATTTGTAGAGCGCTCACGACCAAAGAAATTGGAAATTTTCCCATTGCCGTTCGTCAAAGTAAATGTCGTCACAATAATCAGTCACTAAAATACCTTACTTGTATGTGATTGAATCGCCGACAATTAACTCGGTAAATCAAACCCTGAGAAATTTCACTCAGTCATTGGATAGGAAACAGCGGCACTTAATCGGTGTGAGTCGTTTTTTCTAAATACTAATCATATCTGTCCGCCCAAGAACAATTTTCACTCACTTGGGTAACGAAACCAGTGTCCAATATCAATACAAGATATTTTCGTCACACAAAAATAATCAACTTCACTCGATATTCCCGTACTACGAAACTGTACAATGGTTTCATATTTTTTGTGTGACATGGAATTAATACCGATCGAAGTAACCGTATTGGAAATAACTTTTAAACAAACACACTCTACGTGGTTAACATTCTCGTCGATTCTATTGTGATTAATGTATACTTCATGTGATCTGGATTCATTTCGATATGGCTAAACATTCAACCTCGACGGATACGAATTGTCACACACTCAAGTAATATCATACCAAATAGTTATTTACAAGACACAGAAAATTTGTTTTGGTCGTTTCGATTTTATTACTGGAGATACTCATCACTTCGCTTAATACAATCTAGATTTAAACTCCTTCGAACCTTTGGTCTCTATCGTTTGCTGGATACGAATCATGTTAGTCTAAGAGTACACAATTTTCACTATCTTGGGTTATGAACTCAGTGTGTTAGCGATCATTCAATATTTTGTAGTATCAACTAGCTACCTCGTAGGATACGAATGATCATCCTGACAACTCTTACAAAAGTACGAAGGATATTTACATCACACAAAGTAATCGACTTTACTCGATATCCTCACACTACGAAACTGAATGGTTGGTTTGACTCTACAAACTGTTCTGATGTCACAAGAACTTTTTCATACGAATGGTTACGTATCTAAATATTCAAATAATCCAACACACCTTACAGAAATATCATAGTTCTTGTAACAAAGTTGTATAAGTATAATGTTTATCGTAAGTTCTACATAGCTATAATATCCGTCCGAGTTTGACTTTTAGAAAACATTATACCGACATCGCGACATCTTTCAAAATTAAAACCACGGTGACTGCTTCAGAGACCTACCAATGATATTGCAGTAATACAGTTACTTCCACAAAAGAGTATGTATTCGACTTACTTACCACAAATCTAACACACAAAACAATTTACTTTACTAACGAGAAGCGCCGAGCCTCACATCAAAACAACTAGAAAGTGGAACTATATTAAAAACGTCGCTAACCTTTGTGCACCGACTGTAAATCACACAAGCAACATGTTTCAAGATTCTGGTTATTGAAAAACGTTAAAGTGTTTCTCCTGCACCAAGTCGTTATGTTGACGAAAGTGTATATTGTAATACCATGATCGATTTGCATTCGTTGGTCACAAACTGTCACTACTCTAAATATTTATTTTTCACTCAAAAGCATACTTGTCGCCAATCGTTTTCATCAAGCACGAGTTCACGAAACCTGCTACGACACGAATTTTTATTTTTATGTTGTGTAAATAGGTAATAATTCAAGTAACACTATATCAACATCATCGAGTTGTGCTAATAGATTTACATGCGGTCTTGTGGTTTTCGTCGGGACATACAGCACGAACTAACTGTAGACTCCTCTCTGTTGTGCAGCTACTCGGTAATCGAAATGCATTAACATGTAAACAACGATCTTGTTTCGTCACACCAAAAATCTTTGGAGATCTGATGTTTACCCAGAGTAAGAAACCTTTTTCACTTGGAAATATATTTTTTCTCTGGTTAACAAACCTTTTTTCACTTGGAAATATATTTTTGCCCTGGATAACAAACCTTTTTCACTTGGAAATATATTTTTTCTCTGGGCAACAAACCTTTTTCCCCGGGTAACAAACCTTTTTCCCTGAGCAACAAGCCATTTTCACTTGGGGGTCCGTCGTTTACCTGAGTAAAAATATCATTTTCCTTTGGGGATCTGGCGTTTACCTAGTGTAACAATACATTTTCTCTTGGCCATCTAGCTTTTCCTAGAGTAACAAAACCATTTTCATTTTGAAATCTGACAAACACACCTGACAATTTGGTATTTGTTGTATTGACGATAGTTTGAAATAGATTACAACGAACAGTGACGGAAATATACACAGACTACCGGTTTCAGAGTATACCCCCATCAGTCGTATCACATCAATATCATCGGTTAACCACATACAATATGCTCTTGTACACCGAAATACATGTTTTGGAAAATTGGACAATAGGCTTCGATAGTTCTGTGATGTCCGGGTTCGTGCTTTGGATTTTCCAGAGTCAAAATGTCTGAATAAAACACCTCCTCGACGACGGTTGGTATGTGGATAAAGGTGTTCGGAAAACGGTTGGATTTATGTCACCCATCGCGATAACAACTCCTGGTCGAGTTTTCCTCCCGCATGTTTACTATATTGTGTCTTTATTGGTCAATGTATGAATCGACATTCAGTTTGAAATCGGAAACCCTGATAAAGTATGTAACCGGATCCGGATATCAACTGTGAATCGATAAACCAATGGACAATATTCAAAGTAAACATGTTACACCCTGTGTTTCCACGAAAAATACCATCCAGACATACGTCGCGCTTGTTTGCCCACACCAGTATACGCGCAAATGGAGGTGTGTGACATTGCATGCAATGTGTTGGTATACAAACATCGATCCACAGACATTATCATAGCCGGTAATTTTGATACAGATCTGCCTGCATCTACGACCACTGAGACTTCAATTTCCGATCATTCAGTTCAAATTTATAATTTCACTGATGATTGTGATGGTAAGCTTGAATGATAAAATGGTCCATTTTAATATGACAATGTGATCTTATTCATACTACAGGTGCATATCAGTCTGATGAAAGTATTCACTCTCATCATGGCATTGAACTAGATGCTGCAAAGGCAGCTGAATGTGAATTGCTAACATTTCCAGTCCATGTCCGTCATCATTTCAATGACATTACGAAAAACAGAACATGTACTCTCTCTCCACATATCAGAAAAGAAATCGTCACAATCTTGTTCAACAAGCTAAAAGAATACACTTTGTAAGTTCCCATCCTGGAATCCTGCTTCTTTTGTACTACATTAATTGTTTCAGATATCCGGGGTCACATGGATATGTCAATCTATGTAAAAAAACTCGTAAATGCAGTGGCGGCTCGTCCTATAGGGCAACTGGGGCATTGCCCCACCCAATATTCTGTTGAATAACAATTCTTTACCATTTATAGACGCACACCAATCTATATATACCGAAATCACAGCGAAAATCGTATTCTTCTTGTCCTTTCGCCTGTAAATGCCCATATATAGCGAAGTCTCTGCGAAAATCGATTTCTCTTCGTGTTTTCGCTTTGCGAATGCCTAGCCGGGGCATGCCCCGGTAGCGCTCATAACAAGCTTTCCCTGTCTATTCTCGCAAAGCCGCGCACAATAAAGAAACGGTGATTTACTCTCTCCTATTCGTAAAATGGCCGAGCAAGCGGGGCGAATATGCCTGGTCGCCGCTAAGGTGTGATGTAACAATCGTATCTATATCAGAACTCGATTACCGTAATATGCGTTTAGTCGACCTTTGCTGGTATAGGTCGATTTTGATGGTGTTACACACCATGAAAACTCTTGAAACTTGGTATGTTATGTCGTGATGGTGGTATTTACCACTGCCTCAAGTTTCAGTGTTTCTACTTAAAGTTTAGGATAGGAATTCCGTTTCCGAAGTTGAGTGTGTGCTGATCCGTCATGTATCGCAAACAGATTTTACTCAAAATCCGGTATTGGTATCCATTGATTTTGACGATGTTCAATACTGAGATCGGTTATGAAATTTGGCACGGTAAGTCTTAATGTTAGTATCGAACGCTGTACAAAGTCTTAAGTTTGTCACTGAACTGTGTTAGTGGCAATTTCGTTTCCTAATTCGAATGAGAGCTAACTCGTCATTCATCGCTAACAGATTATATACGCAAAGCCGGTATTGTTATCTTTTGATTTCAACGAGGCTCCTTACCTTACCTAGATCCGTCATAAGCTTTTGCACGGTATGTCTTGGTTTTAGTATCGAACGCTGCGCCAAGTCTCAAGGTTGACGCTCAGTTATTAGGGCAGTAATTTCCTTATCAAGGTCGAGTATGGTAGAGATGTGCTCCGATCTGACACTTTAGCATACAACGCATTGCGGATTTCACGCAAAAGCCGGTGTATCTGCGGTAACGTTAACTGAGATGATGATGTCATTCTCAGTTTGCATTCAAATATTTACTTTGATATTATATTCTCCAATGTCAATTTCACCGTTAAATTGTGGCCCTCAAGCCATTTGCTCACAAGTCACAACCCCCTGCTGTCAACCGCGATAGCTATTTCGTTTTCGATGGCGGCTAACAGCTGATCACTTGATCAGCCTATTCCTCAGTAAATTTTGCGGAAAATTCGGTGTTGGTCTGTTCGCATTAATTTTGTCAGTGTACCATACCGAAAAGGGCCATGAGACCACTTCTCGATGATGTCATGTAACAGTGTACTAAGTTTATAGCTTCCATCCACGTATTTATTCGGTAATATAGTTTCCAAAGGCGATTTCGTAGCAGACGTAATGAGTATAGACAGTAATAAATAGGGATGGTGTGAACGTGTTCACGTTCGCGTTCTGTGTGTGAACCTCGGAAAATTTGAGGTTCACGTTCACAACAGAACCTTGGTAGGTTCTGCACTGTGAACCTTTTTCATATATTGCAATTTTCACTTCAATTATAACATTTCTGGTTTAAGTTTATGGAGTTTCAACTGCGGGCCACTTTATGCATGGAGCTGGCCTCATAAACATTCTACACTAAACGAGTATATGCCCTTGACAATCTCAAAAAATATTGTTACAAAAGTTTGCTTGAAATACCCAGCTTTCCGTTTGTACATATTTAGTGTCTCTGTGCTGTGAGCTTGACCCGCAATCACATGACATCAAGAGCAAAATACACTGTATTTTGTCAGCAAATGATCCTAATTCAACCAATCAATGAGATTGATATCGCCTTCTGATGTAAAAATATAGCAGGCGTACGGGGTCAATCTTGACTACATATGTATACTGTATCATAAAAACCAAATCCGTGCGACTGGGGTGTTGGCTATACTGCTGTATAACTTGTTAATGGGGTAATATCGGTAGCAAGTATAGAAACTTATTTTACACTATGCTTAATATCCATGTGGCAATATTCAGACGCCGAATGCATTGTCCGATCAGGTCGAAATATATGGCAAAGCGACGCAAGATACTGATTTTATGGGATTATTATTTATATCATTTGATTGCCTCAGTTGACACATTTGGCGACGTTTAAAACGTCAATATGTATACTTAAGTACTGAGCTATTATGTGGCCCGAGTCGTCGCTTGGTATCGTGTACAGCAGATTAATATAGGCAATCACCTAATTGAAATATGGTGTTAAAGTTAGCAATATGACATCACGTGACGTCATGGGGTTCACGTTCGTGTTCACACAGAACCTTTCAAAAAGGTTCACGTTCACACGAACCTTTCAAAAAGGTTCACGTTCACACGAACCTGAACCTTTCAGAGGTTCACACCACCCCTAGCCGTATGTGCCGTGTTACAGTCTCCAGTTTCAAGGCCAAAATTTCCTATGCTTACCTAATTTCCGATGCTGCTATTCTTAGTTCTTCAGCATGATGTTTTGGATTCAATCTGACAGGCCCAGTCTATGAGATAACAATTGCGTATCTGTCCGAACTCGTTGACCTTTCCAGTTACGCTTACGTTATATCTCGAGTTATAGTCATTTCCAGGTCTAGTGCGAACATGAACCGTGTTGACTGTTCAATCTTTGTTCCGTACGCCGTTTAGGCAGTTACCACACTTCAAGTCACAGCTCACCAGCGGACCTCTCGTGGCACATACGTTAAAATCACCGTTGCCGGCAAATTCATGTTACCGTACCATCATTAAGTTACTTGCTTACGTTGGAAAACGCCATTTTGACGTCATCTTAATGAAAAGTCGCATGCAGCCCTTTCCCCACCACCCGATATTGTCACGAGCCGCCACTGCGTAAATGCGTACCCTGTCCTAACAGATGAAGATAACTATCAGGGAGAAACTTATGTAAGTGTGCTCATTTTAAAAAAATGTTTAGTTTGTTATGTCTCGCTTACTGCCTTACTTCCCTGATGTGGACTTTCCTCAGGTTTGCATTCATGTATTTTTTGTGGAATGGACCAAACAATTTTCCGTTCGTTCTCTTGTAGAAAGCTTTGAAATTAATTATCTAGTTGTAAAACAGGGATCGTGGCGATCATTCCTCCGCGATAGATTCAAAGATTTGAGAAGGCGTAACAAGGCATCATCAACACAACAAGCCATGCGAAATAAATATGGGCATTCAAAAAATAATAAAAGAAGATTGGAACCTGATAGATTGGAACATTGTAAGACACCAAGAGTATCACAGGTGAATTATGATTATACAAATATTATTATACAATATGATTATCAAGTTGTTGTTTAACTCAGTATTACCCAAAGTTGGTTAGAAGTATGGAAGATGAATTCAGCATTGCAATACATATCAAGACGATATAAATCGAAGCAAAAAAGACCAAACCGGCTTTCTCCGTGATTGAAGAAAGAATGATTAAAACATTCTTATACCGCAGACAAAAGATACTCGGAAGGAAAAATGACTCAAGAAGTCATTAACGAATTTCCTGTTCTTACTGAAGCAAAATGGGTATGTGATGTTCACGTTTATTTGATATAGGGAGCGATAGTTTTAGCAGCAGTGCTGGTTGTTCTATATGTTTTACCATCAGGTAAGCAGAAGCCCTACTGTGATCCAGAGATGGATAAATCGAGTCATGACTTGACTTTCTCGTATTACTTTTGAGTTGACTTGAATAGAGTCACTTTGCTAAAATGACTTGGCTTGATTCATGGTTCTAACCATGTCACAAGGCTCTGAGTCACAAGTGAGTCTCACTTTTGTAGTTTTGGCTCGAGTCAAGTCGAGTCATTTTCAATTCAACACCGAGTCTAGTGCTAGTTAAAGTCAGCGAGGTTGAGTCCGAGTCAAGGTATTCTGACTCCAGTTCGAATCCGAGTCCAAACAGCCGAGTCTGACTGCTCAGGTTCCAGTGAAAGTATTGCTAAACCCACTTTTTATAATGCTACTTGGTTATATCGATGGTTTGCATGTATAATATACTTTTATCACTCTCTGGTCATATTTTCCAGTGCCAGTACCTATACACGAATTCCCAATAGTTTGATTACTTCACTATTCTCTGCAATTACAATGAAATATTGGTCTTGGCCAAACGACTTGGTTCGAGTCGTGCGCAATGACACGAGTCAATACACAAGTCGACTTATTTGCTTATTTTAAGAAAATTATCTGAGTCAAATCAAGTTAACAGAAAATCGTGACACGATTCGGAATCGAGTCATTACAACCCTGGATTGACTTGACTCGGCGCTTCAGAAGTGTGGATTGACTCATAACCTGAAGCAAAATCTGGTGGTCAATTTCAAGTCATTAGGTGAACGGTGTCGATTAAATCACCCTATCTTATGTGGTTCCGGTTTGTTCGCAATATACCAGTGTCAGGATGAGAGCAACCAGTCATTCACTGATTGTACAATTTACTGATCCTCCCATTGGTACATCACATCACCGCAAACAAAAAGATCACAGCATGTGTTGTCGCAGTAGTACCGGACCGCTCGTAGATTAATCTAATAGCAACGTTCCAACCCTCTTGTACGATTAAAATCAAAGTAGTGTGCTGTACCATATCAATTTGTTTCAACTTCTCGTATTCGATCGTCACTTTTAGCTATGATAACAGACTGTAGCATGTAGCTGAACAGCTACTCACATATTTTATTATCAGTTCTATGTGTTTGTGAGCGATACAACACCTTTTCGCATGTTTATTCAACTTCATATTCGTTTTGATGCAAGATAAATGGCCAATTAATCTGTCTTTCACCCAGTTCGCAAAATTTAAGGACTTTGCATCATAACTCGTACTTTTAAAATTCAATGTTTCTTGAATCCTGACTTGACTTGACTCGATTCGAGTCTCATCTGAAAAACGATTGACTTGACTTGACTTTACTAGTCGAAATGTAAATGACTCATCACTCGAAGGTAGTGACTTGATTCCAGACCAAATCAAGGAGAAAGTGTTTTGACTGATTGCCTTGTTCGGACTAAAATGTGCACAATTGCTAGAATCACTTTGATGGCGAAGTTGTGTTTAGGTTGATCTAGTACGACTTCAAGAGAGGTTGATCAGTAATAGCTACCGAGAAATTATTCAGCTACTTTTCAAAAAAATCCAGAATAATCTCTTTACCTGAACATTTCGATGATTACCAGAGTCACTAAATAGCCTATTTGAAATTGCATGAATTTTTCCTAGATACTCACTGAGATGAAATTACTGCTTGGCATTGACATATTGGAAAAATTTCGTTCATTCACGCAATCCAGCAATATGGACATATTCACGCAATCCAGCAATATGGACAAAGTTCAGCGACTGGTGATCAGCAAGTGGCAAAATGTGCCTGATGAAATCAGACTTCTAGTGGGTAAGGGATTTCTTATTTAATCACATGCATGAGCTCTTTATCACCAACTTGATTTTCCCAATCTAATTTCAGTGGTTTTATGGCTACGACCTTAAACTGACAGAATAATATGTATGTTGGTGATTTCTGAATATACAATAAATAGCCTAGGTCAGTGCTTTTCAACCTTTTTGAGCTTCATTCGCACTTTTTTTGTAAAATAAATTTCATTCGCACAAACTAACCGAAAATTGTTATAGAAAAAGAAGATGAAAATACAACATTTATTTGCTCAGATGTGCAACAAATTGGCTACTATGTATCTCAAGATATTTAGTGTCTCATTAAAAAGGTTTCTAATTTCGCTCGTTTTGATTTCAACTATTTCACGAAAACCCTTCTACCAGTGCTTGAATGACCAGGTTCTGATGTCTGTTCTGATATATAGGTTACATGGGAAATATATTAGAGGTCTCCAGCCTCTAGAGCAGTGGTTCTCAACCTGGAGAGTCTTTACCCGATTTACCTCCAATTCAAGCGTGTTTCTCTATGTATAGATCGAATTTAATATTGTTTAATTCCCTTACCAACAGTCATAACCTTGCATGCCATCAAACAATATGTTGGGGTTGCTGGCATCCCGGTTGGATTTTGTGATATCACGATAAGGGGGGTGAGAAATTTTTCACTATCATAAAGGGGCGTGTCTAAAGAAAGGTTGAGAACCACTACTCTAGAGAAACTCGATTCGCGATACAATACAATGAAGGAAATTCCAACGTCCCAGTTTCTATCCTCACAACGCGTTCGCAGAGTTGATGCCAATACATCACTAAAACGAAGGGAGCATAAAAATATGCCAACTTCAACCATCGTTAGAGCCACTGCATTATAGGCTTATAACTTTATTCATCTGCCAAATCATGGTATCATTGCCAATTACACCGTTTGCGAATAAAAGGTACAGCTAGAATAGAATCCCTATGATCCGTCATGTAATGTAACACACTACTGTGTTTATATGCTGGTTGATGGAGAATGAAAATGAAAAATAAGACATGAATTTTTGAGGTATTTTGGGAATGGGGAATTTGGGTGCGGCCCGCGAGCGATCTGAAGTGTTGAATCCGGCCCTCGACGTTAGTTGAGTTTGACACCCCTGGTCTAATTAGATTGCAAGAACGAATGGTTTGGCCATCCTGTATCGGTCATTTTGTGGCCAGGGGTTTGTCGACCCTTATGTTTTGGTATTGCATTTTATCAGCGGTTTGTTAATCTAAACTTTCCGTCTTCCTGTGACCCGACGCAGAAGGGGTTGGCCTCGAAATGAATAAGTTTCATAGACCTGAACTCGCTCGTTGCACATCCCTAGTCCCTACAGTAGTTCATCCCAACTGTCTTCGACCATGTTTTCCAGAAAAACCAGTCGGGCAAATCTTATCCTGGATTATCATGATAAAGCAATATTTTCTGCGTGTCTCGCTTATTCGCTCCAGTACCCAACACCGTGACCTTAGATTTGTAAAAACTATCGCAGAATTTTTGCAATAAATTCAACAAATATTACATACATATTAACAAATAACTCTGGCACCGTGTCAACCCAAAATTATACCTTTTGCAGTCCAAAATTCAATAACCATTGAAGGGGTAAAATTTGCGTTACAGTATCCTGCAAATGGGAGTCTGTGATGATTGTATTTACTATTATCCTCGTGCCTCGCACTAATCGAACAGGTAATACGAAAGTATGATGATTGTTTACGTAAGTAAGCAGAAAGTCAATTTAAAGGTCAACTGCATCTTCAAAATGACTTTTGCTTATTTCATACATAATGTCGCTGGCAATATGAATAAAATAATAAAAATTGTAATTTCTGCATAATTTTGAAGTAATTTAAATTATAAATCGAAAAGCCAAAAAACGGAAACGGAACCATTCAGCCATGAAATGACGTCATGTAACTGACAAAGCAGAAGTCTTGATACCTGGTTTGCATAAGGTTACCCCTGTTGCTGTGGATTTGAGTATTTCAGTGTGATCATGAAAGCTGTTAAGAAGACGAGGAATGGAGGTAGACGTTATGTCGCGTATGGCTGCTACAATACGCAATATGCGGTACTCAAAGTGTCCTTACATCGCTTTCACAAGCCATATGCCGGCAGCCGACCGGACGCCTATAGCTGAACAGTGCGGAACACCGTGAAGACCAAAATTGCGCACAGAATCATATCCATGCGCGGATCACTTCCAACTATCTTGCTTCAATAAGCCTTTTCACATGCATCAATTTGATATCCCGACACATTTGAGCGCGTCGAGCGAGTTCCAGTTGATCAGTTAACTGTGACCGATTCGAGAGAATACGTCATGACCTGAGGTTTTGTCGGGCGTTTTTATCGAGCGGTTGTCGCTCGACTCTGGAGCAGGAGATTCGTGATTTGTCGGGTGATGTTGGTAATATCGCTCACCGGGAAATGTTAGCTGCTAGATTATGTATCAATTGATAGGCGAATTTCAAAGAATTTGACGCGATGTATGTTTACTTATTGCAGCTCAGTGGCTACTTGCATATAGAGTTATTGCTTTATTACAGTTATTGTGCATGTGCACGTTACGTTGTGGGTTGTGGAATGTCGGAATCTGGGAAAATTCATACCCCCAAAAAAGTAAGGTACTTCTGATGCATTTACACAGTTCTCTAACATAATTATTCGCATGTTTCTAGAAAACATGGAACAGTGCGGCTATCCGAGCCTTGCTAGGGTTGATTAACGAGCGTGGTCTCTTGTCCCAACTAGATGCCCGTCGGCAAAGGAATCGACCGATTTTCGAAGATTTGGCCAGAAGTCTAGCTGAGGCAGGACATGTATTTACATGGTTAAGTACATATCTCTTCTGAGTTTGTCAGGGAGATAAACAGTTTTATTTCGAATATAGGGAAGAGGTCAAGAACCAGTGGAAGTACCTGAAGAAGCAGTATTACAAAGTGAAGAAACAGCTAATGACATCAGGAATGGGGGCAGAAGGGCGACATTGGCCACCCTTTTCACAACTAGATGAGCTGCTTCGAACTAGGCCGAGAACTGCGGTATTTTGATTTTTTAATAAATTAGATATTTGCGAGGTGGCTCATGCGTAACCCATTACAGGCACTAGTTACTGAAGGTCTCCAGTCGTTCCCAAGGCTGACTGTGGAAGTGGACGAGGCCAGTCTTACGGACTCTGAAAGCACAGGTATGGTGTAAAGTATCAATCCAGAATGTGTTGACACCCACAGTACTGTGTAGCACGATTTTTGTTAGGTTGCAAAGTGTGAGTGCTTATAAGCTGTTTTCAAAAATATGGTTTGTTATATCGTGTGATAATCTCTATTCAATCTGCTCGGCAGCTGCTGCTGGCCAAAGCGGAGACCCTGACGACAGCATCATCGCAAGTGACAATGAAGGTAGGCCTGTCAGTTTCATTTCTAGTCATTCATGTTATTTTATCAGCATCTTTGTAGGAGTTATTAAGATCAGAAGTATGACTTGATTAAAAATAAATTAGAAGGTAGTCCTGTCAGTTTCATTTCTAGTCATTCATGTTATTTTATCAGCATCTTTGTAGGAGTTATTAAGATCAGAAGTATGACTTGATTAAGAATAAATTAGAAGGTAAATTATAAGATCAGTAGTGTCATAGTGTGTCAAGTATCAAGGAGGACTGAGGAAAAGTTATCGTAGTTGTATCCTCTCGTTGCGCGGATAGGCTATAGGTTAGGGTCCCACTTTCATGTAATTCAGTTAAGAAGGTTGCAGCAATCACTGTTTTGATCCCAGGGTCTTCCACAACCGTTGGCAGCAGAGGAAGATCCAGACAAAGAGCTTCGAAACATAAGAGAAAACGTATGTTTGATTTCTTGGTTTATAGAGGCAAAAAAAGCATTGCGTTACTACTTGTAGGATCTGGAAGTTTTGAAGAGAGACTACTGGGCCTTATCGAAGAAGAGCGGAAGCTGAGGCGAGAAGAGCTAAACGCTATACAGCAGGAAAGCCGGGCAGACAGAGACCTTATGATCCAATTTATGTCTTCCATAACTCGATTGGCAGATTCAATGCAAAAATAAATTTATTATCATATTGGCAATAACATGTCAACTCAGAACTTGAGTTTGGATCAAAGACTGCAGCGTTATTGGTATGCGATAACAAGGAGTCAGATAATTGATTCGATCTGGGAGATGTTGTTGTTGTTGTTAACAGAATAGGACTTCAGCAATTTGAAATAATTATCAATGATAAGCGAGTTACTTTTTCGAAGTGTGTGTCAAATCAGAGCTGTGGAAGTTCACTGACTACAGAAATCAAATCGTAATAAATCAATTGACTGATTTTTAAATTATCTCACTACCAATATTCTCTCCCACATTCATGTAAATCTACTTACTATATACACCTTATGTATGTATGGTTCATAGAAATTAAGAAACCGTACAGAATACGCATTCGTCCGCATCATGGGATGCAAATTATTGACATGGAAATGCAATGCCAATCCTTCGTGTACTTGAACACTACATTTTCAAATGTATAATGGCATGGCACCCTATCCCATATTGTAAAGCCCATAGCTTAGTCGAAGAGCAATACGGAGAAGTTGTAGCGGATTGTATACGTTATTAAAATATGGCGGATTGTAAAACGTAAATATGCCATACAGTGAAGGAAAATAGAGACATTACTGCACTTGCTTTTATAGTTTGGCCAGTGTTGGGATCAAGTCACTACCTCCGAGTCACGAATTATTGCACATTTTGACTCGAGTCAAGTTACGATTCAGGTCAAATTGAATTTTAGAAGTATGAGTGATGGTGGAAAAGTCGTTACATTTTGCCAACTTGGCTGAAGTCAAATCAGTATATCAGACAATCAATATATATCTGCAAAAGACGTATCCCTCACACGCAAGTAGAACTGGAAGTGCGTATATAGCTACAAGTAGTAGAGAAATGAGCACGATGCCCGCATACAGTCTTTTCACTTAAAGAAACCAACTTCTCCAATATGAAAAAGAAACAAAGGATAACATAGTTACGCATTTTGCAGAAATGCAGTGGGTAGTTCCCCGCGTGACGGATTGCAGCAAGCGATTTGATCGATATGTGGCTGTCTGAGTTCCGATTGAAATGAGTCTGGTGTAATATTTTTGACGTCATTTTCGCGGTTGTAGCGTGACTCGTTATTTATGAGTGGATTGGAAAGTTGTTCTGTCTGTTGATTTCAAAACGCGCGGCTGACCTATCGTGTCGCGATTTCCGGTTCAATTGAGTACGGTTGCTATCTGCGTGTCAAAACTCGTCTGTGGTGAATATAGTTTTATTATCAGGCGAGTAATATCAAGGTTATTGTATTCTTTGCTGTAATTTTCCACGTATGATCATCGAATCTTTCTGGATATCTATGGTGTGTAACCCGACGGAACGGAAAAATTCGCCTGGCGTGACTCGTCGTGTAATAGCGGGTTGGTTGATTGATGTGTATATTCTGACAACGTATGCTATGTTTCAGGCCTACGGTCAAGGTCACGAATCGATGTAAAGCCCAGCTTGGTTGAATTGTCATACTTCGATGAGGGACGGGAACGGGGGCTGTTTTCAAAGGTCACATCCAAGACTACTTACGTAACCCGCTGTCAGTCAGACGCAGAGTCGAGTGGATGTAAAATTGGTATTCTGAAACCATGCTCCGGTTTAAATTTAAAAACTCAACTGACGCATGATTTGTCTTGTATCTCTCAATCAATGATTTCCGGTTCAATCGAGTGTGACTGCAAGCTTTCTGTGTGGCGGACGCGTTATCAAATCAAACTCGTTTGTGTCATTGAGTCCATGGTATATCACATTGATATGATTTTAAGCAGACAGTTTTGAATAACCATATGGGGTTCGATTGTTGCTACTTGCTAGCCGCCATTTTCAAGCGGTTGTTGACGACATCCAAAGCTACTTGCCGCAGCTCAGGACAGTAGATGACGTTTGTGCCAGCAGCGAGCCTCGTATACGGTACAAACGAGCATGAATTTGGATGGAAAAGCAACGCATTGAAGGATCTTTACTGGATTACTTTTGGATTTACGTTTATCCGGACCCGGATTTGTAGATTTTACATGCTACTCGCCAAATAATTTCACTGGCAAATGATGTCCATTGTCCATGAATCAGCAGTGGTCGATCAAGCGTGATGCAATGATGTCAGTCGGAGTTCAAAATATTCGTTTGTATCAATTGCATAAAAGTAGTCATTTTTCTTCTGACTCGTGACTCTTGCACCATAGTGTCCTATATGGTGTCGACACAAGCAAATCGCACGGTTCAATGAAATTGTATCACGTCACAGTTTCCATTTGGCTACAGGCAATTTGACGGTGATTTTTGACCGGCTTGCTGAGCATTAAATTTGATGAATCGGGTATCAATCGAAAGCTGACTCTGCACTGATTACGAAAATATAAATTTTATTCCGCTCGCGGCCCTGGAACCCCCACAATCAGCCCCCAATTATCCATTGTCGAGTAGATTGGCACTGTGACGCAACAATGCTGTCTGGCGAAACGAGAGACTAGCTCAAGAGCAAGGATGCGGCCGAGCGGCGAGAGTGGGATCAGCTGACGTCGCGGCAATAGCGATGTGCAAACGCGCCACAGAGAAACGCTGCGCTGTTGATACTTTTTCTATGCGTTTCGGTACAAGCGAGCACACACCAGCCTTTCCTTGACTTGTAAGAGTGGAACTGGGTCCACAGAATGTATTAGGGCCCTACCAATTTTCGCGCAATATCCTTCAGCTGATAAAGATATGTAGGCTACGTCTAAGTAGTCTACATTGGATATGTCAGATTATTATGATATCGATTGCCTTAGCCCGCTTGTTGCGCAGGGCTCCAGAGACACGTCGCGCTGTTGATGGCGGGTGTCGATACTTTCTATAGTCGCTTTTATGGTTAAGTGTGAGCAAGGAGCATTGAACATGAGCATACATTACAAGCTTTTATTTGATCCGTATGGGTAGGACTTGGTCCGCGAATGCAGCAGGTAAAATGTTGATTGTTGAATAAAGTTTAACAGCAGGAGTGTCGAATTAAACTGGTATCGCTGTCCGGATTCAATCCGTTACTAGAAAGCTTGCGGGCCATACCTGCCAAATGATTCCAAAATGTTACCACAAAATTCATACGTTTGTTTTTCACTGGAATATATCTGATATCACTATAAACGTTGACGTTGGAATTTGGTTTAGCATTTTTCAATCACCAAATAGTTTTTTTGAATGCCGGGGACCTTTTGCGTCAAAAGTAATACAGTGGTATCACAGATTATTCATTCTGTAGCCTGTATATATATTCCTAATGTAACTTACGTAAAACGGATTTGCAGTATTTTTTTCGCATCTGTGAATAACTGAATGTCCATTGTCCATTCGGCCCAACAGAGTTTGCACTTTTTCGCCTTCTCGGATTTTGGCAAGGTCACCGACGTGGTGTTTATGGGGACTAGAGTGAAAACTCAACACTGTAGTTGTATTACTACAATATGATATATTTACGTTATCTAAATTTGCTGTCTTGAGTGAATCTTATTACTTGAAAGTATATTTTTCTTACTAGAAATATCTCTAACAGCTGAAGGATTGCGCGAAAATTGGTAGGGACCAAATACATTCTGTGGACCCAGTTCTACCATTACAAGTCAAGGAAAGGCTTGTTTGTGCTCGCTTTTAGCGAAGCGCATAGAAAAAGTATCAACAGCGCCACGCATCTCTGGAGCCCTACGCACGCAACAAGCGGGCTAAGGCAATCGGTATCATAATAATCTGACATATCCAATGTAGACTAGACTAGACGTAGCCTACATATCTCTATCAGCTGAAGGATATTGCGCGAAAATTGGTAGGGCCCTAATACATTCCGCGGACCCAGTTCTACCCTTACAAGTCAAGGAAAGGCTGGTGTGTGCTCGCTTGTACCGAAACGCATAGAAAAAGTATCAACAGCGCAGCGTTTCTCTGTGGCGCGTTTGCACATCGCTATTGCCGCGACGTCAGCTGATCCCACTCTCGCCGCTCGGCCGCATCCTTGCTCTTGAGCTATAGTCTCTCGTTTCGCCAGACAGCATTGATGCGTCACAGTGCCAATCTACTCGACAATGGATAATTGGGGGCTGATTGTGGGGGTTCCAGGGCCGCGAGCGGAATAAAATTTATATTTTCGTAATCAGTGCAGAGTCAGCTTTCGATTGATACCCGATTCATCAAATTTAATGCTCGGCAAGCCGGTCAAAAATCACCGTCAAATTGCCTGTAGCCAAATGGAAACTGTGACGTGATACAATTTCATTGAACCGTGCGATTTGCTTGTGTCGACACCATATAGGACACTATGCTTGCACCGATGTGGTTCCTGTATCGAGAACTACGATACTCGATTCCATTGTACGCCGACGAATCGGGGCTCGTATACTGTACATATAAGCGTGAATTCGGATGGGAGTACAGCGCATTGGATGATTTTTACTGGATTACATTTGGATTTACGCTCATCCGGACCAGGATTTTTCAAATTTTACGTGCTACTCGCGGAATAATTGCGCTGGTAAGTGATGGCCATAAATCAGTCGTGATCGAGCGAGCGTGATGTGATGATGTCAGTCGGGGTTTAAAATACACGTGTGGATTAATTACATCAATGTAGTCATTTTCTTCTGACTCGTGACTCTTGCATCGATGTGGTTCCTGTACTGAGAACTACGATACTCGATACCATTGTACGCTGACGTATCGGGAAAGTTCGCCCCGTTTCGTAGGATACTGGTGGACTAATTTCGCTGAAACACCAGTTTGGGAATATTTGGCGTTATAATTGAGTAGTAGAAGACTTATCTATATGCAAGTAGACGTACCTGCTGAGTGATTCTAGCTTGCGACCCAAATTCCCAATATCTCTGTCCATAACCGATTGTGAAGTGGTGTAATGAATCAGTGATCCGAATCCAGTCCGGAATTGCTCCTGCTTCTGGACCCGATCGTAATCACCTCCGCCCAGATGTGATCAACCTGTGGGCTGATATACAAACCTGCCATCGTTGCATGTTAAGTTGACGGAATAAGACTTGAGCAATCTGTAAGATCGATAGTAGCAACGTGTTTTCTGTTTCACGGTCATACAAATTGGGGTCCAGTTAAGATTAGCAAGAAATCGAGCAGTTTCATTCTCCTGGTACTGAACCGAAACGCGATAACCACTGGTCAGGCGTAATCATCTGCCATCTACAAAAGATGTTTCATTTTGGTATGGCTGCATATCAATTGTGCATATTTAACTTGTATTTCGGCAGTCGATGAAGAAAATACGTGACCCGTTCGGTAAATATATATGTTGTTTGTTTTAGGAACACAAGAAGTGAAGTATGCCAACAGTTTGATGTTGAAGAAAATATTGTCCATGACGCAGCGTGAATAATGACTTTACCCGCTGTGTGCCGAAATAGCGTAGTGGTCGATTCCGCAGCTACAACACCAATGGGTTGCGGATTCGACTTCGACTTTAGAATTCCTACCCTAGTGTTGGAGGTTTATCTAGGCTCCTATTTGTCATATAATCCGTGTAAGCGGTGTCTTCTAGAAGCTCAGAAGTGGGTCGTGCTGCAAGTCGGCAGCTACGGAATACAAATGACGAAAATTGGTCTGGTGTAAATGACCGTAGTAGTCTACAAACACCATTAATACCACAAACAAAAAAACAAACTTATTTACCCGCCACAATATCAACTCCAGCATGACATATATTCAATATATTGAGATATGTAAATTTCATTCCTAATATTTTCAATCTTGACCTCACGCAGTAAGTTTTTACAAGTGAACCATCTTTTAGGGCGGTAATAATACAAGATTTTTCGTTATCAGCTAACGTTCTCAAGGGCGATTTGGTGTATGGAAATGTGAATATTGATTACCACGGTGCGATCTTAGACGGTTCGCTGTGGTAAGCAATCCATCATATCAGTAAATAAATATGCGCAGTCTGAAAATAATGTCGAACATTCGTACCCTGCGGCAATACCAAGCACAAAGCGTTATTGAAAAGGACATTGCGATGAAGCGGTAATCGACATGCACCGTACAAAGACGTTACAATGGTCAAACACACACACAAACACACACACACACACACACACACACATTAAAATACTAGTCAGATTACCGAACCACGACATAACATATCGAGCTAGCCCTCCGTCCCATGCCACCTCATTTTGTCGCTTGCCTTTGATATTCTCTGCTTTCGTTTTTCATTCAGTGTGCATTCCTCTTCTCTACTTTACCTATGCCAAGATGGCTGTCCGATTTCAAAGACTACCCCAACTCGTTTCGACATCTTCCTGTCTTTCATTGCATCGCAGTTTTGTAGTGTTTTGAAATGATGAAAATATTAATAAACTGACACTGATACACTAAATTGTCCCAAGAACAGCTTCATTACAGTAACGTTTGAGGTCTATATATTTCCGATTTCTTATTGCGTGCGAAGATTTTGAAAAAGGGACTAGTAGAATAGGTAGGAAAAGACTGGAAGAGCAAGCTCAGCACTTAATCGATATTTCGTCCATCAGTATTGGTGTTTGTAAGATAGGACTAGAATCTGTGTAAAATGAAGAAAAGTACTATATTATGAATGCGAGGTATTAAATAACACCCAAACAGAGTTCTGAAAAACGTGACTTGAACTGATTGGACTCGAAAATGAACAATGAGCAGTGAGAACAATGACTCAGATCCGAGTCGCAACACTGTGATTCGGAGTTGAATATTCAAACCCTAAGTTGGACTCGGTGGTGAATGGAAAATGAGTCGACTCGGCTCGAGTCCTATCCAGTGTTGGGATCAAGTCACCATCTTCAAGTGAGGAGTTGGGCTAGACACAATCATTCGTGCACCCGAATCTGAGACGAGAAATAAATGTAACGATTTTAGTCGAGTAGTAAAAGACGATTTTTTCGAGTAGGCCTACTGAAAATATACGCTTCTCGCCACTAAAAGGTAATTCATCAACGAAAGTCATAGGTTCGATACTAGTTTCCAGTGTGGAAGCTGTAAAACTTTGATTGGTCGTATCATAGCATACGAAACCTACTGGACAATGCTACTAACGTTACTGAAAATAATAAATCGCTGGTTTGCCAGCTAGTTTTATGGCTCTGCAGCATCACCAGATTTTTATGACTCCATATAGCGGGTGTTTTCAATCCGGATCCAAACATCTGGATAATAAGTAGCCTGTACAAAATTAAGTAACTCCGTCGGTCGGAAGAAGCAGGCGTATCACGCGATATACTTTTCTCGTACCATTGATAATGATATCATGCAAATTCTTCACGCGATGTCTCTTGGAAGTGGCACGTGAAACGTTGTTGTTCCACCACCAATATATCTTCTGTTGATGAGATGTCTTATTCGTTTTGATATCTGTCGCGTTTGTGGAAATCTTCAGCAACTATTACTGTTCTGAGGATCATTTTCGTTGAGCATTAAAATATGGTCTCTTGCAGAGCGTGACGGTCAAAAAATGTGTGTCTCAAATATTCAGCGGAAACCGCGGTAAATGATTATACGAGACTCCTGACTTGGAATACAGCACCGATGTCTTGTAATTCAGAGGCTTCTGTATCGAGAGCGTCCATGGCAGTTGGTCGAATAACCATGTGAGAAGATGGTCAAATATGATTGTTTACCTCTCTATTATAAATATTTTATTTCCGAGTGTTTCCTTGTATATCCCCGAAAGCGACGACATAAAGTCGATTATTACTGATCTCCCGATGTGAGAATGAAACTCGTGAAAAGAAGCTTGTGATCTATAATGGATTACAGAATATTCCGATGTCAACGCTGACGTTCGTGAAAATGGTGCGATTCGTTATAGTTCTGATCTTGTGTGACTACCCCAAACAGTAGATTATCGACTATAAAACTTTTGTGAAGCTATAATTCGTATCCAAGTTGTTGAACTAAGACATATGACGGCAGAATCGAATGTCATACATAAAAAACTTATTCAAATACCTATTAAGAGTGACCATTACAACGTTGAGTCACTTGAAAAGTTGTAGTGGTAGCAGAATATTGTTTGTGAATCGATATGGTTAGTAACAGTCGCATTGTTCGCACATTTAATGCTATTTATCGATATCGGATCGCCTTATGAAATATCAGTGTGAGAACCAAGTGCGTGCCAACTGCCCTTTGTCGATGGAAATAAACACCTGTCTCCCGTATTGCTGTCAGAAAACAATATGTTTTCATGCAATACGCATATTTGCACGCCAAGTCCTGCTAATTTTGTTGTCCGTTCGTTTTTGTATCGGCATTAAGTGTCTTGTATCGCTCCTTTGGCGATGGTAATTTTCCAGAAAAAGTCAGCTCCTAAGATTAAGAATTGACCAAAGAACGAGCTGTTTCTTCGTGACCTTTCAATATTCACCTATGGTTTTGAATTCACAGCAAATGACATTATTGTTGCCAATATGTGAATTGTTATCGAAGATTCGTAGTAATGCTTTCGTCTGTTTTTAGGATGATATATTTCTCAAATAGTTTCCCAAAATGAGAGACTGTTATGGAAAGACACTTCGATCCGGATCCGCCAGTACAGGGATGTGTATATATCGCGTCGGGCTCTCACCGCTTCGAATTATATAGACTCGCAACGTTCGCCAGGTTTTCGAGATTATCATACCCAAAACGTGTAGATTTAGCATCTGACGGATATTACTGGCTAGGGTTCGAAGACAAAATTAAATGTTTCGGATGCAGTATTTCACTCGAAAAATGGGTTGAAAAGGATTCGAATGTAAGATGTCATGAAGTGAGTTGTGTTCGAGACGTATTCAATATTCCCGTTGAAAGATCGAATTTCAGGAGTCTATTACGGGAGTTTAAGCTCCAAATCGAGACACCGCAAGTCAATAACAGCGACATAAAACTTGCGAATATCATTGACCGAGAACACGCGTGTTTGATTAAGAACCTCGACTTGAAAAGGGAATCGAAGCGACGCGAAACCTTTAAGAAATGGCCTAGCTATCCAATACCCCACGCAGTAGGCGAGTTGGCGAAACAAGGGTTTTTCTATCTCGGTAACTTAGACAGAACGCAATGCTTTAGCTGCTTCGGTGTCCTTCGCAATTGGAAACCCATAGACGACGTATCGGAAATACACCTTACACATTTTCCAAAATGTAATTTCGCGCGTGGTAGCTTTTCAGGAAATATCGCACTAGCTGAGCACGACCGCGGCAATTTGGATGACTTACTTCACGACAAAATACGACGGCTCACTATCAATGTGAAAGAACCAGATGAGACCTCCGAGGATGAAAAACACTATCTTGCTGAACTATTCCCTTGTTTTAACCCCGCGAATCCTGTAATGTCGTCATTGTCACGAAGAATAGCAACCTTCGACGAAGGTTGGGATCCCGCTAAAATCAATGCTAGCGTTGAGCAACTAGCAAATGCGGGGTTTTATTACATCGATTCGGACAAGACGAAATGTTTTTACTGCAATGGTGGACTTCGGTAGGACCGGACAGACGAGGTTTGGACGGAACATGCTAAATGGTTTTCGCAATGCGAGTACGTACTTCGTATGAAAGGTATCGAATTCGGGCGACGCAACGAAAACACATATCCAAATCTCAATCGTCCGATTATTAGAAACCCCATCACGAAGTTGGAGTTGACTAAACGCCAAAATGTTCTGCGGAATCGTCAATCAAACGATGGATCATCTTTGAATTGCATCGAAAATGGGAGAGGCCGTGGCGTGTAAACGATGTGAAATAGACATAAATGAATATGACTATAGCATGTGGACATCTTTGCGTTGTTTCTAGACTTGTGGGACTGACGTAGAACGCAGTGGTGGCAGTCATGAAGTACTTCTATTTATTTCTCAGAATTGTGGTAGGTTTTACCTAATTACACTACATACTCAAGTGCCTTGTGTTGGACTACTTCTATTTCTATCAGTTGGATTAGACGGGGCATTCTAACTGGTTGTAAAACTGATAGAAATAGAAGTAGTCCAACACAAGGCACTTGAGTATGTAGTGTAATTAGGTAAAACCTACCACAATTCTGAGAAATAAATAGAAGTACTTCATGACTGCCACCAATGCGTTCTACGTCAGTCCCACAAGTCTAGAAACAACGCAAAGATGTCCACATGCTATAGTCATATTCATTTATGTCTATTTCACATCGTTTACACGCCACGGCCTCTCCCATTTTCGATGCAATTCAAAGATGATCCATCGTTTGATTGACGATTCCGCAGAACATTTTGGCGTTTAGTCAACTCCAACTTCGTGATGGGGTTTCTAATAATCGGACGATTGAGATTTGGATATGTGTTTTCGTTGCGTCGCCCGAATTCGATACCTTTCATACGAAGTACGTTCTCGCATTGCGAAAACCATTTAGCATGTTCCGTCCAAACCTCGTCTGTCCGGTCCCACCGAAGTCCACCATTGCAGTAAAAACATTTCGTCTTGTCCGAATCGATGTAATAAAACCCCGCATTTGCTAGTTGCTCAACGCTAGCATTGATTTTAGCGGGATCCCAACCTTCGTCGAAGGTTGCTATTCTTCGTGACAATGACGACATTACAGGATTCGCGGGGTTAAAACAAGGGAATAGTTCAGCAAGATAGTGTTTTTCATCCTCGGAGGTCTCATCTGGTTCTTTCACATTGATAGTGAGCCGTCGTATTTTGTCGTGAAGTAAGTCATCCAAATTGCCGCGGTCGTGCTCAGCTAGTGCGATATTTCCTGAAAAGCTACCACGCGCGAAATTACATTTTGGAAAATGTGTAAGGTGTATTTCCGATACGTCGTCTATGGGTTTCCAATTGCGAAGGACACCGAAGCAGCTAAAGCATTGCGTTCTGTCTAAGTTACCGAGATAGAAAAACCCTTGTTTCGCCAACTCGCCTACTGCGTGGGGTATTGGATAGCTAGGCCATTTCTTAAAGGTTTCGCGTCGCTTCGATTCCCTTTTCAAGTCGAGGTTCTTAATCAAACACGCGTGTTCTCGGTCAATGATATTCGCAAGTTTTATGTCGCTGTTATTGACTTGCGGTGTCTCGATTTGGAGCTTAAACTCCCGTAATAGACTCCTGAAATTCGATCTTTCAACGGGAATATTGAATACGTCTCGAACACAACTCACTTCATGACATCTTACATTCGAATCCTTTTCAACCCATTTTTCGAGTGAAATACTGCATCCGAAACATTTAATTTTGTCTTCGAACCCTAGCCAGTAATATCCGTCAGATGCTAAATCTACACGTTTTGGGTATGATAATCTCGAAAACCTGGCGAACGTTGCGAGTCTATATAATTCGAAGCGGTGAGAGCCCGACGCGATATATACACATCCCTGTACTGGCGGATCCGGATCGAAGTGTCTTTCCATAACAGTCTCTCATTTTGGGAAACTATTTGAGAAATATATCATCCTAAAAACAGACGAAAGCATTACTACGAATCTTCGATAACAATTCACATATTGGCAACAATAATGTCATTTGCTGTGAATTCAAAACCATAGGTGAATATTGAAAGGTCACGAAGAAACAGCTCGTTCTTTGGTCAATTCTTAATCTTAGGAGCTGACTTTTTCTGGAAAATTACCATCGCCAAAGGAGCGATACAAGACACTTAATGCCGATACAAAAACGAACGGACAACAAAATTAGCAGGACTTGGCGTGCAAATATGCGTATTGCATGAAAACATATTGTTTTCTGACAGCAATACGGGAGACAGGTGTTTATTTCCATCGACAAAGGGCAGTTGGCACGCACTTGGTTCTCACACTGATATTTCATAAGGCGATCCGATATCGATAAATAGCATTAAATGTGCGAACAATGCGACTGTTACTAACCATATCGATTCACAAACAATATTCTGCTACCACTACAACTTTTCAAGTGACTCAACGTTGTAATGGTCACTCTTAATAGGTATTTGAATAAGTTTTTTATGTATGACATTCGATTCTGCCGTCATATGTCTTAGTTCAACAACTTGGATACGAATTATAGCTTCACAAAAGTTTTATAGTCGATAATCTACTGTTTGGGGTAGTCACACAAGATCAGAACTATAACGAATCGCACCATTTTCACGAACGTCAGCGTTGACATCGGAATATTCTGTAATCCATTATAGATCACAAGCTTCTTTTCACGAGTTTCATTCTCACATCGGGAGATCAGTAATAATCGACTTTATGTCGTCGCTTTCGGGGATATACAAGGAAACACTCGGAAATAAAATATTTATAATAGAGAGGTAAACAATCATATTTGACCATCTTCTCACATGGTTATTCGACCAACTGCCATGGACGCTCTCGATACAGAAGCCTCTGAATTACAAGACATCGGTGCTGTATTCCAAGTCAGGAGTCTCGTATAATCATTTACCGCGGTTTCCGCTGAATATTTGAGACACACATTTTTTGACCGTCACGCTCTGCAAGAGACCATATTTTAATGCTCAACGAAAATGATCCTCAGAACAGTAATAGTTGCTGAAGATTTCCACAAACGCGACAGATATCAAAACGAATAAGACATCTCATCAACAGAAGATATATTGGTGGTGGAACAACAACGTTTCACGTGCCACTTCCAAGAGACATCGCGTGAAGAATTTGCATGATATCATTATCAATGGTACGAGAAAAGTATATCGCGTGATACGCCTGCTTCTTCCGACCGACGGAGTTACTTAATTTTGTACAGGCTACTTATTATCCAGATGTTTGGATCCGGATTGAAAACACCCGCTATATGGAGTCATAAAAATCTGGTGATGCTGCAGAGCCATAAAACTAGCTGGCAAACCAGCGATTTATTATTTTCAGTAACGTTAGTAGCATTGTCCAGTAGGTTTCGTATGCTATGATACGACCAATCAAAGTTTTACAGCTTCCACACTGGAAACTAGTATCGAACCTATGACTTTCGTTGATGAATTACCTTTTAGTGGCGAGAAGCGTATATTTTCAGTAGGCCTACTCGAAAAAATCGTCTTTTACTACTCGACTAAAATCGTTACATTTATTTCTCGTCTCAGATTCGGGTGCACGAATGATTGTGTCTAGCCCAACTCCTCACTTGAAGATGGTGACTTGATCCCAACACTGGATAGGACTCGAGCCGAGTCGACTCATTTTCCATTCACCACCGAGTCCAACTTAGGGTTTGAATATTCAACTCCGAATCACAGTGTTGCGACTCGGATCTGAGTCATTGTTCTCACTGCTCATTGTTCATTTTCGAGTCCAATCAGTTCAAGTCACGTTTTTCAGAACTCTGTTTGGGTGTTATTTAATACCTCGCATTCATAATATAGTACTTTTCTTCATTTTACACAGATTCTAGTCCTATCTTACAAACACCAATACTGATGGACGAAATATCGATTAAGTGCTGAGCTTGCTCTTCCAGTCTTTTCCTACCTATTCTACTAGTCCCTTTTTCAAAATCTTCGCACGCAATAAGAAATCGGAAATATATAGACCTCAAACGTTACTGTAATGAAGCTGTTCTTGGGACAATTTAGTGTATCAGTGTCAGTTTATTAATATTTTCATCATTTCAAAACACTACAAAACTGCGATGCAATGAAAGACAGGAAGATGTCGAAACGAGTTGGGGTAGTCTTTGAAATCGGACAGCCATCTTGGCATAGGTAAAGTAGAGAAGAGGAATGCACACTGAATGAAAAACGAAAGCAGAGAATATCAAAGGCAAGCGACAAAATGAGGTGGCATGGGACGGAGGGCTAGCTCGATATGTTATGTCGTGGTTCGGTAATCTGACTAGTATTTTAATGTGTGTGTGTGTGTGTGTGTGTGTGTTTGTGTGTGTGTTTGACCATTGTAACGTCTTTGTACGGTGCATGTCGATTACCGCTTCATCGCAATGTCCTTTTCAATAACGCTTTGTGCTTGGTATTGCCGCAGGGTACGAATGTTCGACATTATTTTCAGACTGCGCATATTTATTTACTGATATGATGGATTGCTTACCACAGCGAACCGTCTAAGATCGCACCGTGGTAATCAATATTCACATTTCCATACACCAAATCGCCCTTGAGAACGTTAGCTGATAACGAAAAATCTTGTATTATTACCGCCCTAAAAGATGGTTCACTTGTAAAAACTTACTGCGTGAGGTCAAGATTGAAAATATTAGGAATGAAATTTACATATCTCAATATATTGAATATATGTCATGCTGGAGTTGATATTGTGGCGGGTAAATAAGTTTGTTTTTTTGTTTGTGGTATTAATGGTGTTTGTAGACTACTACGGTCATTTACACCAGACCAATTTTCGTCATTTGTATTCCGTAGCTGCCGACTTGCAGCACGACCCACTTCTGAGCTTCTAGAAGACACCGCTTACACGGATTATATGACAAATAGGAGCCTAGATAAACCTCCAACACTAGGGTAGGAATTCTAAAGTCGAAGTCGAATCCGCAACCCATTGGTGTTGTAGCTGCGGAATCGACCACTACGCTATTTCGGCACACAGCGGGTAAAGTCATTATTCACGCTGCGTCATGGACAATATTTTCTTCAACATCAAACTGTTGGCATACTTCACTTCTTGTGTTCCTAAAACAAACAACATATATATTTACCGAACGGGTCACGTATTTTCTTCATCGACTGCCGAAATACAAGTTAAATATGCACAATTGATATGCAGCCATACCAAAATGAAACATCTTTTGTAGATGGCAGATGATTACGCCTGACCAGTGGTTATCGCGTTTCGGTTCAGTACCAGGAGAATGAAACTGCTCGATTTCTTGCTAATCTTAACTGGACCCCAATTTGTATGACCGTGAAACAGAAAACACGTTGCTACTATCGATCTTACAGATTGCTCAAGTCTTATTCCGTCAACTTAACATGCAACGATGGCAGGTTTGTATATCAGCCCACAGGTTGATCACATCTGGGCGGAGGTGATTACGATCGGGTCCAGAAGCAGGAGCAATTCCGGACTGGATTCGGATCACTGATTCATTACACCACTTCACAATCGGTTATGGACAGAGATATTGGGAATTTGGGTCGCAAGCTAGAATCACTCAGCAGGTACGTCTACTTGCATATAGATAAGTCTTCTACTACTCAATTATAACGCCAAATATTCCCAAACTGGTGTTTCAGCGAAATTAGTCCACCAGTATCCTACGAAACGGGGCGAACTTTCCCGATACGTCAGCGTACAATGGTATCGAGTATCGTAGTTCTCAGTACAGGAACCACATCGATGCAAGAGTCACA